>NC_133512.1:127790588-128092647 GCF_049354715.1 Callithrix jacchus
AAAACTTTAGTCCATAAATGACATTAGTTAGAGTTGCCTAAGTTATGTATTATATGCCAGTAGCATAAAGTCAAGTCAAAAATATCAAATCTCTTCTATGGCCTAAGAGCCACCTATATGATTGACTAAATTATTACTTTAAAAATATAGTAATGAGTTATGAACTATTTACATAGAAATATATTGTAGTATATGTTGTATGTATATGTACACACACATATACACGGGTGTGATTATACCTGTGTATATGCATCTATGTGTTCTATTTTTTGTTCTCTTTATTTCACTCTCAAAGTTCCCTCGATACTTTATTATGTGCTCCTATTTGTCAAATTATTTTTGCCTCCTTGTTACTGATTTGAATCAGAATACTTATTTCTTCATTTCAGGTTCTCTCAATATCTATTTGCAATGGTTAAAACTTTACTTTGAAGTAACAACTTTTTACCAACAATATTCCTGAAGAAATCTATGTCCATACGTTCTGCAAATGATTCCACATACCCATCTATTACCCTTGGCACAGCCATTGTTTATGGTTTCTTTAATTTAAGCACTATATCCCTAGAACTTCATGTGCTGTGGAGTTTGCACTTACTAACACTCCTCCTACTCCCCATGATTTGTCTGCTTGGCAGCAGATTAGCCAAGAAAGCAATGTGCTGTGTATTGCAAAGGTAACATTTGTGGTTTTCAATCTGCCACATACAGTTCTAAGTGATTAATAGTGTTAGCTTACTTAACCCTCAAACAACTCAATATCAATTAACATTATTATTTCCATTTTACTAATTGGGGCATAGAGGGATGCGTACCAGGCAGACCATGCCTATGCAAGCAGCAGTCTTCCTTTGGAGCATATGCTCTGGGTCCATCTGTGCTATGTACCTTCAAGTAACTTCCTGGTTTGGTTTCCTAGCCATTAGCCCAATTGCATGCATTATTAGGTACCTCTGCTTTTATTCTTTCCTGGGATTTTTACATTAAAAAAAAATCCTGCTGAATTTTCTCCTTGGCATAAAATCAAACAAAATCAAAAATTTCCATTTCTACCTCATGTCCCATCACCTCCTAAGACTTCTATCCATTTTAGTTAACTTTTTTATCATTGTGATTTATGCTTCCCATTTCTCACCTAGCCTATATACTTTGTTATACTTTTAAAAATTCAGTCTATGTTTCTTATGATTTTTTTTAAATGGTGTGTCTTCATATTGCCCTCAAAATAAATCCAAACTTTCCAGAAGAAATAGTTTATATGTCCCCTTAGAAACAACAACAGCAGTAAACTATGTCTAGGTAAACTACTTTATAATAACACCACCTAACTGAAGATGACTTCAGTAAAAATCATATTTTTCTAGAATATTTATTTATTGTTTTCTTATAAAACAAAATAATGGACATAGAGGAGCTTCTATAAATATTTAATTAAATTTCATGCCAATTCAGTTTTATTTTTCATCTTAGTAAAAAATGGACCATTAGTTAAAACATTTAAGAAAAAAGAGGCATAAGATAGTAATAGTTTATTTATTCACATATTTTCCTATTTGTTAGGAGAAAAAACAATCTGAATAATTTTTTGTTGATAGAACCTAAGTGTCTTTAGTTAAAATGTTCATAAAATGTTAAAAGATTCTAAAATATGTAACTGCTTGATAAAAAGCTATTCCCAAAATAATGGCATTTATCTGCTCTGTGTTAAAAAATGAATAATCCGCTAAATCTTAATTATATTATTGTTCACCAGCTTTTTATTTTTACTACATGGAGTAACATGTATTATATTTTATATTTTATTTAACATTTTATTTTTTATTTTTACTACATGGAGTAACATGTATTATGATTCACATAGTGTTCATGCTGCCCTGAAATTTCCTCTTAATTTGAAATATTCTAGGATAAACCTATAAAAATAAATCTACTAAAAGTGGTACCTCTAGAGTTGAGTGATACAAAACATGGATTAAAGGATTAAAAAAAAGGAATGAAAAAGAAATTAAATAATTTAAAACATCCTGAACAATTGGTTATGCATCATACATGCACACACACATACACAAATATAATGCATATTAAGAACATAATATATATGTGTATATGCACATATAATAAAATTCCTATAACTTATGACCAAAAAAAGACCTAAGTTATTTTTTATCAGAGAATTTTAAACAATTATGTATAATGAAATATTAGGTTTCTCAAAAACTTTCTCACATCCACTTTTACCACTACACTACAAATGTCTGGACTTTTGGGGATAGCATGCACTCCCATTGTTTAAATTCAACCAAAATCTGTGCCAGGAAGCCATACAATAATTTAATATTGCTTACCATTTTTCAATAAGGGAAAGGAAATAACTTTGATAATAAGACTACATAAATATATGGTGTCAGAACTTAAAAGTTTTCTAATGACACAGGTTCAACTGAGTAAATAAAACAAGAATCTGATGTTAGAAATACACTGCCTGGGACACTTCTCAAGGTTGCTTTTCCTCTTCCTTTGATTATATTGGCATTTGTATAAAAAGTTTCACCACATACGGAAATGCATTTCCTTTCTTCAGATGTACTCATTTTGTGACAGACAAACCAAATGGTGCCGCATGATTATAAATTCTGCATCTGCTAACCTGGAAAAAGCACACCTGTATTTATGTTTTTGCAACATTTCTTGCTATTATTGTTTCATAAATACCATTTGATGTTTCACCCTATGTCATTTTTTCAAATCACAATGACATGTTTCACCCTATGTCACGATTTTCAAAGGATCAAGCAGAAGCATAAGAGGATTCAGAAAAAAAAAGCAGAAAAAAACGAGAAAGCATTTTAAATATTGGGAACTTTAAAGGTATTAGGTTTATGTGGACTAGAAAATGGTAGTGAAGTACGTTTTTGGCTGAACTGAGGAGGTAATCAATAACTTTTTTTCTGAAAACAAAATAATTTTAAGTTGCAGTAACTAAATAAATCATTAGACATTTAGCATTAGACAAAAGAAAGAAAAAAATCCTCAAAGATGTAAGCAGAGTTAGTGGAAGTATCTACCTAGAGTTCCATGATATTTTCACTGTTAATCTATTTTCCTGATTCATCAGCAGAACACATGAACTTTTAAAACTAGAAACTTGTTTGGGCATTCTAATTTCTGACACATTGTGTATGCACTGAGGGTTCAGTAAAAAATGCCTTTATTTTACTATTTCAGTGAATTCCTCTAATTGAGCACATCACAAGAGAAATAACATGTACTGAAAAGGAAGAAAGTACTGGGAAAAAAATGACGAAAATTTCATATATCAAGGATTTGCTGTAAAAGGTTTTTTTTTCTTCCTCTCTTAAAATTCATTGTTTTACTGTATATTTTAATATTATCTTCCAAGATATGTTTTCCACGCAGATTCACTGTGAGTTTTACTGTATATTTTAATATTATCTTCCAAGATGTGCTTTCCATGCAGAGCTACTCAGCTGACAAAGGAATACTTTGTAACCATGCTTCTTTCTGTGTGCTAACAATTAATTTTGCTGAAATTTGGTCTAAATATGCAACAGCCACCTAGGTAACATTCAGCTACCAGGTGTAAATTCTAAAGTGGAAATTAATCCTCGGGAACCTGGCAATGCTGGTATATTGGAAAGGGCATCTAGCCCAGGGTTCACATTTTTTTTCTCCCTACATATGTAGTGTTCCTTTAGTGAATACAAAGATGAACATATTCCTATTGTTTGATATTTACTATCATCTTCCAGCGAACTACAAGATGTTGTGAGTCAAAAATTGCGTGTCAAATTATGACTTTTTTTTTCAGGATGAACATAAGCAACATAATGAAAAAAGTAATTCAGCTTTTAGTTCCCCACCTCATCCCCACTGCTTCCAAATAGCCTTCCCAGCTATCAAAATCTGATCTCAAGAAATAATCAGTTTTCAGTCATTTTTGCTCTAGCTCAAACATGTAACTGTATTTCCTCTCCCAGGAACACTAGTGTTTTAAGTTGTATTTCCATTTATAAAATTAAATATGTTTTTCTTGTCAAAAGAATAGCAAACAATAGAAATATTATAATAAGAATAAGGCCATAGAGATTTACTATTTTGTGATTTAATTGCTTGTATATCAGGAGACATTAATGAAACTATAGATAAAATCATTAGAAGCTTATTCTTATTTACAGCTAGAAACAATCGGATTCAAGCAGACTTATCTCATGTACAAGTAAACTCCTGTTGCTAAAGTACTAATCCTTTAGAAATATTCCTTGACATTTTCTTTTTAGTATACACTAATTTCTATTTATCTCCACTTATTTCACATTAAATTTTGATTGTTCAACTGTAATGTATTTACTGAGGAATGAGGAAGTTGGTTTTATATTTCTGATACTGAAAATGTTCCTAGGTCCAGAGTAGAACCTTGATAAATATTGAACAACTTGACTACCTTATTTCATCCTCAACATTAAAAAAATTTCCAACATCTTTATCCTGAAATACTAAGTACATTTTATCCTATGATGAAAAATACAATAATAAGTATCAAGATATTCAGTGGCTATTCTGCCTATGGAGGAGCCATCCTTTTATTACTTTTCTTTCTTAAAGTTGCTTTCACTTTTTTTTTTTTTTTTTTTGAGATAGAGTCTCACACTGTCACCCAGGCTTTAGTTTAGTGGCACAATCTCGGTTCACTGCAATCTCCTCCTCCTGGGTTCAAGCAATTCTCCTGCCTCAGCCTCCCAAGTAGCTGGGACTACAGGCATGTGCCACCACACCCAACTAATTTTTTTGGACTTTTAGTAGAGATAGGGTTTCACCATGTTGGCCAGGATGGTCTCAATCTCCTGACCTCATGATCCACCCACCTTGGCTTTCCAAAGTGCTAGGATTACAGGCATGAGCCACTGTGCCTGGCCCACTTTCACTTTTTTAAAACAAGATATTTAACAAGACACACTATTTCAATGGCTATATAACTCTAGCAAATAATTGTAAAATTACACTTTAGCTATGCCTGCAAAAAGATTACATATTTATAAAAAGTGAAGCATCAGAAAACACCATTTGTCTATATGATGTTCTTCAAAAATTCCCTGTGGCATTTGTAGATATCCTGTCAAATTAATCATTATTTTAGTCAAGATTATAGAAAGGTAAAGCAAAAGTCATCCTGTATTAGCAAGCAATTTTGTTGATATGGTTTGGCTGTGTCCCTACTCAGATTTCATCTCAAATTGTAGCTCTCACAATTCCCACATGTTGTGGGAGGTAATTGAATTATGGGGGCAGGAGGTAATTGAATTATGGGGGCCAGTCTTTTCCACGCTTGTCTTGTGATAGTGAGTAAGTCTCACAAAATCTAATTGTTTTAAAAAGGGGAGTTTCCCTGTACAAGCTCTCTTCTCTTGTCTACCACCATGTGAGATGTGCCTTTCACCTCCCACCATGATTGTGAGCCCTCTCCTGCCACAGAGAACTGTGAATCCATTAAACCACCTTCTTTTGTATATTGTCTAGGCTCAGGTATGTGTTTATTGGCAGTATAAAAACATACTAATACATATGTACTGAACATTACCTGTAGAGGAAAGATTTAAAGACACTACCCTAGGTCACCTATAAAAATAGTCATCATCATCTAGAAACAAGAAACATCAAATTGGCACAACTGGATATACTTATCTTTGACTATGCCTATATGCATAAATGTATATATACATACATATAATTTGCATTGCCTGTAGATACACATATATATGTATACTATATGCATACATATATATGTATATAGTGCATATATATATATATAGTGCATATATATATATATATATATATATATGAATATAGATACACACACACAGCCATAAGCTACCTAATGATGTTTTGGTCAACAATGAACCATATATTAAACAGTGGTCCCATAAAATTATTATATTGCATTTTTACTACACTTTTCTATGTTTAGATACATAATACTTAGGATTTTGTTATAATTCTTACACTATTCATTACAGTAACATGCTTCACTTGTTTATACCATATAGCCTACATGTGTAGCAGGCTTTACCATATAGATTTCTGTAAGCTCACTCTATGATGTATGGTTATGCTCAGTGATGAAATCACTTACAATGCATTTCTCAGAAGGTATCCTGCTCATTAAGCAAAACATGACTGTGTGTCTGCTATATTTTACTCTGTGGTCAGGTGGGTACATGTGGATGCGTCCAGATATGCAATTATTTATCGTTCAGGTTTTTATGTTGATAAGAGAAACCACCTTCAGAACTACTGCATGGTGTGGTAAGAGGAGAAAGCTAAACATGAAATCCTGGGTGCTGCCTCTACCATCTCACCTTGTTAAATATGTGGCCTAACAGTCAGTGAGTAGATTTCTCCAGGAAATAGGTCTATAAAGTGTTTGCATCTTTTATTAGTAATTATTTCAGTCCTAAAAATCAACCAATGCAATGAAGCATAAATGATGCCTCTCAGAACCCACTAGGTCCCATCTTGCAAGGAAAGTATCAGTAGCTGTGAGCTACTGTTCTACACTTGGCAGCTTCTGAGGAGAATGTGCTGCTACTGGCTTCATCTATCTCTGCATAGTGTAGTCACTCGCTCCAGCCAGATTTATTTATACATTGTCAAATGAATGCAGAACATTACCTAACTTTACAGAGTGGCATATGTAAGTGTATGTGTGAAAGTGATGTCTTCCAGCAATCCACAGTCCTTGCCCCTAAGTCACTGAAGTAAAATAGAGGTTTCATTTGTTCTACTACAGGATAAGGTTTAGGGAGAACCTGGAGTATATCAGTGAGCATCATATTTAGTTATAGTTTTGGGACTATTACATTTATGCATATGGATGTTATATAGCATCTCTAATGATTCTGCTGGCCCTTTGAACTTGGTTTAATTAGGAATGCACACCTTTGAGGGATCAACAAAAACAATAAAAACTCCTAATGAGGAAAACTGCAACCAACAGAGTGGTTCTGAGAAAATTATTTGTCATACACTCTGTCTCAAGACAAAGAATTGCCTACTTACTTGTGAAAGTTTGCTGTAATCCTCTATTTAAGATAACGGGATAAATTGATTTAAAGCAAAAGACAGTAAAGTTTTTTGGCATAGGGTCAGAGAGTAAATGTTTTAGGCTTTGAGAGACATATGATTTTTGTCACAACTATTCAACTTTGCTATTGTAGTGTGAGAGCAGAGGTGTAAAAGCATTTGCAAATGGATATTTATTACAAACACAAGCAGGTGGCCACATTTGACCCATAGGCTACAGTTTGCCATCTGCTGGCTTAAAGCAAGTTAGGAAAGACTGGAGTATCATAGATACAATTTAGGTCAAAAATGAAAAGACACAACAAGCAAAATGGCCAGGCATTGTGGCTGATGTCTGTAATCGCAGTACTTTGTGAGGCTGAGGTGGACAGATCACTTGAGGTCAGGAATTCAAAACCAGCCCGGTCAACATGGTGAAACCCTGTCTCTACTAAACATACATACATAGCTGGGAGTGGTGCTGCATGCCTGTAATCCCAGCTAATCAGAAGGCTAAGGCCGGAGAATCACTTGAACCCAGGAGGAGGATGTGGCAGTGAGCCGCTGCACTCTAGCCTGGGCACCAGAGAAAGACTCTGCCTGGAAAAAAAAAAAAAGCAAAATTATTACTGCTATTTACTGAAAAAAATCCTAAGTTTGGATTAACCTGGGTTTCCATTTGAAAAAAAAAAAATGTTACTACTGCTTAAATTAAGACACGCCAAGTGACCTGCTTTACCTGGGTTTTCAGGCCTAGTACACCAACTGGAAGACAAGATAACTCGGAAACATCATCCTTGTCCCTTTAAATAGGGATCCTTAGAGAATACTTGTAACAGAGGCAAGAGGATGGCCTTCAGCATCAGAGTAGCATTGAGTTCTAATTCTGACCCTTAATAGCAAGACATTTAACCTGTCTGCTTCTCAGTTTTCTCATCTTAAAAATGGGTATATTTATGTGTATCTCTAAGAACTTCTATAATATTAGTAAATGTAAACTTCCTAATACAAAGTACTCAATAAATAACAGGAACGACTTGCTCCACAAAATCCTTGTTTTATAATAGGAGGTTTAATACAACTTAAACAACTGAATAGAGAAAATGTTAAGGTCAAAGATGTTTTGAATATCATCATTGGCATAGAAGGTATTGTTCTAATTCTGGGCCCAATTGTGGCTAAGCTCAGTTACTGTATACATGATCAAATACGTCTAAAAATATTTTCAAAGAACCAAATTATAGCCTAGTCATTTTCTCTAGTTCTTATTTTTAATTGAATAATTTATGTTCTATTCAAATGATTTCTCTTTGAGTGATTTCTATACTATTTTCTTCCTTTTCTTAATAAGATTTTATTTTATTATTTCTATTTTTTTCCTTTTATTTAATTAGCTTTTGTTTTCTACATTTTTTTAGGGTAGAAATTCCAACTATTAATTTTAAATCTCTTTTCTAACAGCATTTAAATGTACTATAAATTATTACATTAAGGATGGTTTTACCTATATCACATACATGTTGATACATTACATATTATCATTAAGTCCAAAATCTATCTAAATTTTAAATTTCTAATAACCATTTTATTCACCCCCAAAATTACTTAGAAATGGCTACTTAAGTTCCAAATGTTTCCAATAGCTACTTTTCCTCATCCTTCCACCCTCTGGTTGGCTCCAGTATGCGTTGTTTCCCTCTATGCATTCATACATTCCCATCAATTAGCTTCCACTTATAAGTGTGGAATTTGGTTTTCTGTTCCTACATTAGTTTGCTAAGGATAATGGCTTCCATCTCCATCCATGTCCCTGCAGAGGACATGATCTCATTCTTTTTTATGGCTGCATAGTATTCCATGGTGTATACCTGAGTGATAAAGTAATCTGTTCAACAAACCCCCAGACACATCTTTATCTATGTAACAAAGCTGCACATATGCTACTTAACCTAAAAGTTAAAACAAAACAAAAATTAAAATTCCAAATGTTTAGTGAGATCATTGATATTTATTTACCAATAATTTCCATCTTTTTAAACAATGATTTGAAATTGAATTCCACTGTCGTCAGAGAGTATTTTCTGAAATTTATGTATGTTCTTTATCATTTCAGATATAATAGTTTTCAGTCAAAAATTCTCATTTTATTGGTATGTGTCCTTTTCCTTTGTTTTTACATCTCTTTATTGATGATATGTATCCTTTGTTTTAAATTGTCTGATATATATTTCTTTGTCAGTTTTAAGTTATATTTAAAATACAGTATCTGGGTCACCATAGGGTCTAGTTATATAATTTTTAAATTGTAAGTTATATTCCTTATTTCTTTGCATAAGTAATGCTTCTGGTTAATTTTATGCAAACCATTGAGGACTGTACATTATAAGAAACTGGTATAACATTGCTTTCCTTCAAGAAGCAATGCATTTTGCTTTGAGATACAGTTAAAATAGTGAAGGCCTCTATTAGTAATATCATGCTTGATTTTATGTTTTGCTAGGGCAAGTTTACTTTGGTTTTGTCCTCACTCCTAGAATTTGGCAAATACTCAAGAACAAGACTAGGCAAACTACAGTCCATAAGCCAAATAATCTGGCTTTTGTATGTTTAGTTTTATTTTTAAAATATATTTTTTCAACATACACATACCTATTTGCTTATGAATTGTCTGTAGCATCTTTGCCACTAAGATTGCAAAGCTGATTAGTTGGTATAGAAATCATATGGCCATGAGAACCTAAAATAATTACTACCTGGCCCTTTGTGTAAAAGCTGTGTGATTCTATACTTCTAAACCATAGACTTGCATTCTCAATGGAATATAGAATATCTCAAAGAGAATATATCTACTCTGTATGTGTTGGAAGTCTGGAATTTCTGACACCATTCAATCTCTAGTATATTTATTTAGCAGTTTGTTCTGCAGTAACTTTTTTGTTAAGCCTCATAACAAATAGCCAAGCTTTCAGTGAAGTCTCTAAAAGAAACAACGGGCATTTTGGAGACCTCTATGGGTGTAGCTCTCTCTTTTTTGGTATAATTCTTTATAAATTATCAAATTCAGCACCCTCAAACTTCTATTTCTACCTGCTCAGCTTCTCAAGGGAGCTGTTATCCACCTGGCCTTCACACCCATGTTCTGCAGCCGGAAAATGCTGTAGGATGAAAGCTCAGACATGCATTTCCCTTCTTTCAAAAATATAAGACCTGTGCTATGATACAATGCCTGAAAGACATCCCTTTATATCTGTTCAGTGCTATCATTATTTACAATAATAAGGTAAACCCAGCAAAATTATCCCATTGTGTCTAGAAGTGAAGCTAATAATAATAATTCAATATTGATTAATACAATGAAAATGTGATACGTTTATCTTACAGTTAATAGCTTTGTGGTATGTTGCAGAAAATTTGGGTGGTTAGCTATCATGTTTAAACCTACTAGAGAACCTGTCAATTAACAGATAATCAATTTTTGAATATAGCCTATGACTCTTTGGGAATTAGAAACAAAAATTATAGAAGAGATAATCCAAGTATACTATTTAAATTAATAAAAAAAGTTTCTCAATACTTATTTTATTTTATATATTATTTTAGATACAGGGTCTCACTCTGTTTCCCAGGATGGAGTGCAGTTGCAGGATTATGGCTAAGGGCAGCCTTGAAATCCTGGTTTCAAGCAATCCTCCCACCTCAGCCTCCTGACTAGCTGGGACTACAGGTGCATGCTACTGCACCCTGTTAATTTTTAAATTATTTATTCTTGAGACAAGGGCTTGCTATGCTGTCCATGTTGGTCTCAAAGTCCTGAATTCAAGCAATACTCCCACTTCAGATTCTCAATCAATGTGCTGGAATTACAGGAATAAGTCACCATGCCCAGCCCAACGTACTTACTTTAAATATTTACAATTGCATAGCAGCTCAGTCCTGTATCTTCTACAAACTATGTCTTAATTAATAAATGAAGAAAGTATGTATGCATGATTTATAAATTAATTGAAGATATTAAACTTGACATTTCTAATAAGATATGTTTATATTAATAACCAGTTTAAATGTAATGAATGTCAACACTACTAATAATTACATATAAAAAAAGAAGCATTGTTCATCTGCTAAAAAAAACTCTTCCAATGAAAAATTACAGCTAAAGGAAACAGTTGAGGAATTTAATCCTAGATTAAAATGACAGAATGTTGCTTTATATTAGGAGGATCACATTTTCAGCTGAATAGATGTAATCTTCAATTTGAGCATCACTATATTTAGCCAGCTTTTTCCAACACTCATCCATCTCAATTAAGCAAATTATATATGTAATTATCTTATTGAATTAGCCTTGATCATGTGCATTATAATCTTCAAAATGTCAAAGTACTAAAAATTAATAGTGTCTATATTTTAAGACTCATTAAAGTATTTTAAGCTCCCAGAATTATTAGCTAATAAAAGGTTCCAGGCCATATAAGCACTAATCCAAATGTGTGAAGGATCTGGACCTTTATTTCTGAACAGAAATTGTACTGAATTTATAAAGCCAATTGTAGATAATTAGTGAGTATTATTTGGCCTGGTTCTGGTAAGAGCTGAGAAAAGAATTTATTTATGTATGTATTTATTTATTTAGGACAACATGCTTCTTTGGTTTAGAAACAGTCAAACCGGAACCAGAGGCTATTATACTTAGCAGACTAAGGCAAGAGCAGAAAATCAAATACCACATATTCTTACTTATAAGTGGAACCTAAATTATAAGAAGTTATGAACATGAAGAAGAAAACAATAGACATTAGGGTCTATTGACATGGAAGAGTAGAAGCAAGATGAGCAGAAAAAACAACTGTTCTGTACTAGGCTCAATATCCAGGTATTGAAATAATATGTACAGCAAACCTGTTTGACACGTGTTTACCTGTCGAATGTGTCACATGTACCCCAAACCTAAAAGTTTAAAAAAGAATAATTAAGAAGATAAAAAGAGCGAGAAAGAAAAAAGCTAATTAGTAATTATGTTATTAAAGAAGCTAGTAAGTAGTATAGCAATAACTGACTGCTTACCATAATATAGTTTGCATTTCAGTATCTATATTTTACTGTTTTATGTTAATATTTACCTTTTCCTCTTTAATATCTTCCAACATAGGAATGTCACATAAATCTTAAGCGTATTTTTTTATAAACACACCAGATAGGATATTTTACTTAGCTTTAAGTAATTGAAAGTAATTTGTGGTACTAATTGTGGACAAAACTGAGAAGGCAGGCCGTGTGAGAGACAATTTATCTTTAATTTATTGGCTTTCTGCCAGAATTATATAGGTAAAATACTTTCTAAGCTGTAGATAACACTGGCTTCAAAAGTGTACAGAACAAAATCAAATGAACAAAAATATATACAACTTCAAACGATGAGTCAACACTTAGCTTAGAATGGCATTGCTGACTTTGGAGTTTTAATCATGGGATACAAACATTTTCCAACAAAACAGAATACATTACAATTTAATATGGAAAATGATTTTTTAAATACTTCTTTATCCCTCTCATTCAGTGCATAATAAGAAAAATGTTGGCCAGGTGTGTTAGCTCATGCCTGTAATTCCAACACTTTGAGAGGCCAAGGTGGGTGGATTGCCTGAGGTTAGGAGTTTGAGACCAGTCTGGCCAACATGCTGAAACCCTGTCTCTACTAAAATAATACAAAAAAATTAGCCAGTAGTGGTGGTGTGCACCTGTAATCCCAGCTACTTGGGAGGATGAGGCAGGGGAATTGCTTGAATCAGGGAGGTAGAGGTTGCATGGAGTGAAGATCTTGCTCCCCTCCAGCCTGGGTGACAGAGCAAGACTCCAACTCAAAAACAAAAACAAAAAGAAACAAAAAACACTTGAGAACTCTGACTAATAGATCAGGCCTGTTTGTCAGCCCTTGTCTTTAGGACTGCCCTCCTTCAGACCAACCCCAGTGCCACCAGGCTCCAGACTGGCCCCAGCTTCAGGTCAACTCCAATGCCACTGAACTTTAATCCCAACCCAGGACCAGGCCTTCCCTCACAGTCTCAGGCCCCAGGGCTAGTCCCAGGATTCCAGACTCCAGGCTGGCACCCATTTTTCCAGGTTTCCAACTGCTCCCAGCATCAGGCTGACTTCATAGCCCTAAATTTCAGGCCTGGCCTAGCGCCAGATTGGCTCCAAATCCCTAGTCATGAGGCCAGCACTCACAGACCTAACCTGGCCAGCCCCTGTGGATGCAGTCTTCAGGCCTACCCAGTCACAGGTAATCCCTTAAAGCCTCAAGTGCTAGACCTGCACATGGTTTTAAACCAACCCAGACCTGAGTCAGCTCACAGAGACCCAGGCTTCAGGCTCACATCACTTCCAGGTTGATATGACTAGTCTTGGGCACCAGTCTAGTTCCATAGATACAGGCTATAGGCCTGCTAAGTGGAAAACTGCCCTACCTTTCAGGCCTGGCCAAGCTGTTCCATATGCTAGTATACCCACATTCTGGCTCCTCCCAGTAGATCCTGAGCACTGAATTGCCCCCTAAAGACATAGGCTCCAGGCCAGTGCCTACATCCCAAGGTCCCAGGCCAGGCTACATTGCTTCAGGCTCTAGTCTAACACCTACAGTCCCAGTCTTCAAATCTGCTCTCACAAACTGGGTTTTAGTGCCTGCCTAGCACCAGCCTGGCCTCATAATTTTAGGCTGATTCATGTGGCCTCTAGCTTTAGTGAACCCAGGGTCAAGGTCCAGGCTTCTTCTAGCAGACCCAGGACCTAGACCCACTCCTGTAGCCTATGGTTCTACCCATCTCCAAAAAAACAAAGAGGCTACAAGACCACCCCTGCAAACTCAAGTTTCAGGCCCACCCCTACAAACTCAAAGCTCCAGGCACACCCCAGTCTCAGGCTGCCCCTGAGGACTCATGCTCTAAACCCATCACAGAGGATCTGGGCACCAGGCTTATCCCAGTGTCTGGTTAGCCTCTGCATATTCATGCTCAAGGTCTACCTCAAAGACAGGTCAGTGTCTGTGAACCCTGACTGTGAATACAAGCTCGATTTCTAGCCTTAGGCTCCAGGTCCATCTACTCAGACCCAATTGTTCCAAAGCACTTAATTCATACTCCAGGCCTAACCCCATGGACTTGAATGGATTGAATGGACTTGTATTTTTGAATGGATTGATGGGTCAAGAGCTGCCTCAGAAAAAAACAGTACACCAAAAGATAAATAAGTTTCTACTTCTTCGAATGTACAGACATCAATGTAAGACAACAAGAAACATTAAAAAAAAAAACAAGAAGATATAATATAACTAAGAGAACACAATAGTCTTTCAATAACTGATCTTAAGGAAATAAAAATATGTAAATTCCTGACAAAAACTTTCACATAATTGTTCTAAGAAAGTTCAGCAAAACTTAGGAAAAAAAGAAAAGCAACTTCATGAAATCAGGAAAACAATAAACAACACAAACAGTAAGTTTAACAGAGATATTGAAGTTTTTTAAAAAAAATTTAAACAAATTATGGAGCTAACTGCATACATTACTAATGATCAGAGAAATGCAAAATAAAACCATAATTATTTACCACCTTATCACAGCCAGAATAAAAATTGTTTAAGAGTCAAAAGACAACAGATGTTGACATGAATGTAGTGAAAAGGAAATGCTTACACACTGCTGGTAGGAGTGTAAATTAGTACAACTTCTATGGAAAATAGTATGAAGATTTCTCAAAGAGCCAAAAATAGATCTACTATTTGATCCAGTCATCCCACAACTGGGTACCTATCCAAAGGAAAGGAAGTCCCTATATCAAAAACACACCTGCATGCATAAGTTCATCACAGCACAGTTCACCATTTCAAAGACATGAAATGAACTTAAGTGCCCATCAAGTGAAGGGTAGATAAAGAAAACATGGTATGCACTCATATATGTACACACACACACACACACACACACACACATACACATCTCTATTCATATATCTATATCTATACATGTGGTATATTATTGTGGTTTTAATTTGCATTTCTGTGATTGGTGATGCAGTTAGCTCCCAAAATTTTTTTAATAACTTTAACATTCTCTGTTAAACATATTGCCTTGGTTGTTTATTGTTTTTCTGATTACACACACACACCACAGAATCCTAGTCAGTCATAAGAAAGAATAAAATAATGTCTATTTTAGCAATTTTGATAGAACTACAGGCCATTATTCTAAGTGAAGTGCTTCAGAAATTAAAAACCCAATAATACATATTCTCACTTATAAGTAGTATACAAGTTATGGGTACACAAAAGTCTACAAATCAGTATACTTGACATTGAACACTCAGAAATGGGAAGGCTGGAAAGGAAGTGAGAGGTAAAAGACTAAATATTAGGTTGACTGTGCATTAAAATCCCAGACTTCACCACTGCATTAGTCAGGGTTTCCTAAAGGGTCAGAACTAATAGGATATAGATATGGAAAGTTTATTAAGTATTAATTTACATGATCACAAGATCCCACAATAAGCTATATGCAAGCTTGAGGAGCAAGGAGAGCCATTCTGAGTTTCAAAATTGAAGTACTCAGAGTCCAGTGTTTGAGGGCAGAAAGCATCCAGCATGGGAGAAAGATGTAGGCTGGGAGACTAGGCCATTCTTGCCTCTTTACATTTTTCTGCCTGCCTTGTATTTGCTGGCAGCTGATTAGATTATGCCCACCAGATAAAGGATAGGTCTGCCTTCCCCAGCCCACTGACTCAGATGTTAATCTCCTTTGGCAACACCCTCACAGACACACCCAGGATCAATACTTAGCATCCTTCAGTCCAAGCAAGTTGGTACTCCATATTAACCATCACAGCCACTAGGTAATTTATCCATATAACCAAAAGCTGCTTGTACTCCCTAAGGCTATTAAAATAATAAATAACAAAATTATGGTGCTATAAAATACAATGAATAAAATGAAATAGAAAGCATAAACAGGATAATTTTTTTACAAACACATAAAGAAATCTGTGAACTCAAAGACAGGTTATTTGAAAATATAGTCACAGGGCAAAACAGTGAAACAGAATGAAGACAGAATAAAGAATTTATGAAAGAGCATCAGAAGAGAAAATATTAGAGTTACAAAAGTTTAAGAAGAAGAGAGCAGAAAAGTGTTAATTATTTTTTTAAAAAGTAAATACTTTTTAAATACAAGAAAATATAAAAATATACAGGTAGAGGAAGGTCAAAGATCTCTAGTCTCATTAATTCCAAATAAGAGTATACTAAGGCATTTTGTAATCAAACCACCAAAATGTAAAGATGAAGAGAAGATCCTGAAAACAGCAAGAGAAAAGAAATAAATCAAATGTAAGGGAGTTCCAATAAGGCTATCAGCCGATTTCTCAGTAGAAATACCACATGCCAGGAAAGAATGGAATGATGTATTCAAAGTGCTGAGGGAGAAACAAAACTGCCAAGTAAGCATACTGTGAATAAAAATGTTATCTAGAAATAAACAAGAGATAGACTTTCTCAGAAAAATAAAGCAGAGGGAGTCCATTAGCACCAGACCTTTACGAGAAACACTTCAGGGAGTTTTTCAAGCTGAAATAAAATACTTAGTATTAAATTTATCTAAGGAGGAGAAAGAACTGTACACCCAAACTAGAAAACATTAATGGAAGACATTTCCAAATATATAAATAGAAACATTTTAGTGTCCCAAAATGAGAAGAATTAATATTGTTAAAATGTCTGTACCAATCAAAGTGATCTACAAATTTACATTTCAATAATCTTTTTTTCACAGAAATAGAAAAAGAAACACCCTAAAATTGTTATGGAACCACAAAAGAGCCAGAATAGCCAAAGCAGTCTAAAGTAATAATGAACAAACCTGGAGGCATGATACTTCCTGATTTTATTAGTCTGTTCTCACACTGCTAATGAAGACATACCTAAGACTAGGTGATTTATTTTATTTATTTATTCATTTGTTTGTTTATTGATTTTATGAGATGAAGTTTCGCCCTTATAGCCCAGCCTGGAGTGCAATGGCACAATCTCAGCTCACTGGAGCCTCCACCTCCCAGGTTCAAGCGATTCTCCTGCCTCAGCGTCTCAAGTAGCTTGGATTATAGGCACCCACTACTACATGGGGTTAAATTTTTTGTATTTTTAGTTGAGACAAGATTTCTCCATGTTGGTCAGGCTGATCTCAAGCTCCTGACCTCAGGTGATCTGCCTGCCTCAGCCTTCCAAATTGCTGGGAGTATAGGGGTGAACCACTGCACCTGGACAGAGACTAGGTGGATTATATGAAAAAAAAAATAGGTTTAATTGGCTCATGGTTCAGCATGGCTGGGAGGCCTCAGGAAACTTACAATCACTGTGAAAGGGGAAGCAAACATGTTCTTGTTCACATGGCGGCAGCAAGGTAGGGGGAAAAGCCCCTTATAAAATCATCAGATCTCATGAAAACTCCCTTACTATCATGATAGCAGCATGGAGGTAACCAACCCCATGATTCAACTACTTCCCACTGGGTCTCTTCCACCATATGTGGGAATTATAAGAACCACAGATCAAGATGAGATTTGAATGGGGACACAGCCAAACCATATCATTCTGCCCTTGGATCCTTTGAAATATTATGTCCTTACAATTCAAAACAAAATCATGCCCTTCAAACAGTTCCCAAAGCCTTAATTCATTTCAGCATTAACTCAATAGTCCAAATCCAAAGTCTCATCTGAGAAAGGTAGGTCCTTTCTGCCTATGAGCCTGTACAATCAAAAGCAAGTTAGTTACTTTCTCGATACAATGGGAATACAGGCATTGAGTGAATACACCCATTCCAAATGGTAGAAGTTGGCCAAAACAAAGGAGCCATGCAAAACTACAGGCCCCATACAAAACTACAGGCCCTATGCAAGTCTAAACTCCCATAGGGCCCAAATGATCTCCATTTACTCTGTATCTCTCACACAGGTCATGCTGATGCAAGAGGTGGGCTCCCATGACCTTGGGAAGCTCTGCCCATGTGGTTCCACAGGGTATAACTACCCTCATGAATGCTTTCATGGCTGACATTGAGTGTCTGCAGCTTTTCCAGGTGCATGGTGCAAGCTGTCAGTGAATCTACGATTCTGGAGTCTGGAGGAGGCCGGCCCTCTTCCCACAGATCTACTAGGCAGTATCCCAGTGGGGACTCCATGTAGGGGATCCAACCCCACATTTCCCTTTTACACTGCCCTAGCAGAGTTTCTCAAATGAGTCTTCTGCCCTGCAGCACACACTTACTAGGATATCCAAGCCTTCCCATACATTGTCTGAAATCTAGGCCATTTCCTAAACCTAAATTCTTGTCTTCCCTGTACCTACAGGACAAACACCATGTGGAAGTTGCCAAGGCTTGCACTGTCTGAAGCCAAGCCTGAGCTGTACCTTGAACCCTTGGAACTTGGGACCCTCTGTAGCCATAGCCTGAGCTGTACCTTGAACCCTTTTAGCCATAGTTGGACTGGCTAGGACAGGGCACCAAGTCCCTAGGCTGCACATAGCATGGGGCCCTGAACATAGAACACAATTTTTTTTTTCCTCCCAGGCCTTGAGGTCTGTGCTGGAAGGGGCTGTTGTGAAGGTGCCTGACATTCCCTGGAGACATTTTCCCATTGTCCCTTGACAATTAATATCTGCCTCATCATTACTTAGGCAATTTTCTGCAGCAGGCTTTTTTCCTTAGAAAATGGGTTTTTCTTTTCTATCGCATCATCAGGCTGCAAATTTTCCAAACTTTTATGTTTTGTCACCTCTTGAGTATTTTGCCACTTAGAAATTTCTTCTGCTAAGTACCTTAAATCATCTCTCTCAATTTTACAGTTCCACAGCTTTCTAGGGAAAGGGTAAAATGCCGCCAGTCTCTTTGCTAAAGCATAACAAGATTTTCCTTTGCTCCAGTTCCTAACAAGTTCCTCATCTCCATCTGAGACTACCTCAGCCTGGACTTATTGTCTGTATTACTATCAGCATTTTGGTCAAAGCCATTCAACAGGTGTCTGGGAAGTTCCAAACTTTCCCACATTTTCATTCTTCTTCTGAGCCCTCCAAACTGTTTCAATCTGTTACCCAGTTCTAAAGTCACTTCATATTTTTGGGTATTTTTACAGTAGCAAGCCCTCACCTGGTACCAATTTACTATATTAGTCCATTCTCATCTATTAATAAACACATACCCGAGTAATTTGTAAAGGAAATGTATAATTTTATAATTTATAAAGGGAAGAAGTTTGACCACAGTTCAACATGACTGGGGAGGCCTCAGGAAACTTAAAATCATGGCAGAAGGGGAGGCAAATGTTCTACTTTACATGGCAGCAGTAAGAAGTACCAAGGGAAGGGGGGAAAATCTTCTATAAAAACATCAAATTTCATGACAAATCACTATCATGAGACCAGCATGAAGGTAACCACCCCTATTATTCAATTATCTCCCACTGGGTCTCTTGCAAAACATGTGTGGATTATTGAAACTATAGTTCAAGAAGAGATTTGGGTAGGAACATAGACAAACCATAACACCGATTTCAAAATGTATTACAAAACACTTATAATCAAAACGACATGGTATTGGCAAAAAATATCCTCTTTCCCCCAATAAAAACAGATATATTGACCAAGAGAACAAAGCCCAAAGATAAATCTATGGATCAATGGTCAATTACTTTTTGGAAAACTACCAAGGACACACAGGAAAAGAACAGCATGTTCAAAAATGTTGTGAAATAACTGGACATCCATATGCAAAAGAATAAAATTGGACCTTACTTCACACGATATAAAAAAGTCAACTCAAATGAATTAAAGACTTAAATGTAAGACCAGAAACTTTAAAACTACAAGAAAATTTAGCAGTAAATCTCCATTATGTTGATCTCAGTAATCATACTTAAAATTTTATTTGGTATAACATTGTATAACTTTATGAGGTACAAGTATTATTTTGTTATATTGATATAATGCAAAGCAGTGAAGTCAGGACTTTTAGTGTATATCTATCAGCAGAATAACACACGTTATAGCCAGTAAGTAATTTTTCATTACCCACTCCCTTTCAAGTCTCCACTGCCTGTTATTTTATACACTACCTATCTGTGCACACATTAATG
This sequence comes from Callithrix jacchus, assembly GCF_049354715.1. Classification (NCBI taxonomy): domain Eukaryota; kingdom Metazoa; phylum Chordata; class Mammalia; order Primates; family Cebidae; genus Callithrix; species Callithrix jacchus. The sequence continues at coordinate 127,810,839 of NC_133512.1, forward strand.
AGCTCTCAATTATAAGTGATAACATGTTATTTGTCTCTGTATTTCAATTGAAATAATGACTTCCAGTTCCATCTATGTTGCTGCAAAACACAATTTTATTTTATGGCCAAATAGGGTTCCATTGTGTGTGTGTGTGTGTGTGTGTGTGTGTGTGTGTATAACTTTCCTTTGCTCACTCATTTGTCGATAAGCATTTAGGTTGGTTCCATACCTTTGTAATTCTGATTGTTCTGCAATAAATATGTACATGCAGCTGTCTTTTTTATATAATGATTTATTTTCCTTTAGGTAGATACCTAGTAGTGAGATTGCTTGATTGAACGCTAGTTCTATTTTTAGTTCTTTGCAAAATCTGCATTTTTCATAGATGTACTAATTTATACTTCCACTAACAGTGTATAAGTGCTCCCTTTTCTCCACATCCTCACTAACGACTGTTATTTTCTCTGTTTAATAATAACCATTCTTGCTTAGTAAGATAATATTTCATTGTGTTTTTAATTTCTATTTTACTAATGATTAGTGATAATATGAACCTTTTTCATATCTTGGTGGACTTTTGTGTCTTCTTTTGAAACAAATTCCTATGCATGTCCTTAGCCCAGTTCTTAATAGAATTCTTTTGTTGCTATTGTTGAGTTGCATGAGATTCTTGTTTTAGTCCCCTTTTGGATGTTTAGTTTGCAAATATTTTTCCCCATTCTGAGATTATCTCTTTACTCTGTTGATTATCTCTTTTGCCGAATGAAAGCTTTTTAGTTTAATTAAATTCCATTTATTTTTGTTTTCATTGCATGTGCATTTGAGGTCTTAGTCCTGTATTTCTCATCTGAACCAATGTTTGAAAGAATCTTCTCTAGGTTTCTTTCAGTAATTTATAGTCTTAGGTCATATACTTATTTAATGTGTCTTAGTTGATCATTGTATGTAAGGAAAAATAGAGATCTAGTTTTATTTTTCTGCATACAGAAATCCAGTTTTCCCAGCACCATTTATTAAAAACGTTGTCCTTTCTCCAGTGTGTGCTCTCACTGACTTTGTTCAAAGTTCAGCTTACTAAAAGGATGTGTCCTTATTTCAGGTCTCTCTATTCTGTTTCATTGATCTATCTATTTTTGTACCAGCACCATGCTGTTTTGGCTACTGTAGCCTTGTAGTATAATTATAAGTCAGGTAATGTGATGCCTCCAGCCTGCTTTGTGCTTAGTTTTGCTCTGGATATTTGAGTCCATTTTTTGGCTCCAAATACATTTTAGGATTATTTTTCTACTTCTGTGAAATGTGATGTTAGTACAATAATAGTAATTGTATTAAATCTGTGGATTGCTTTGAGCATTATGGTCATTTTAATATTAGTTCTTCTGATCCATGAGCATGGGATTATTTTTCATTTGATTGTGTCATTTATTACTTTTCATCAGTGTTTGTAGTTTTCCTCTTAAATATATTCATTCTTATAATTATTGGATCTATTGTAAATTGCACTGCCTTCTTGCTTTAGTTCTCAGCTAGATTGTTAGTGTATAGAAATACTACTGATTTTGCATGTTCATTTTGTATACTGAAACTTTACTAAATTCATTCATTAAAATCTAGGAGGTTTTTGGTGGAACCTTTGGAGTTTTCAAGATATAAGACCATATCATCAGTGAACAAGGATAATCTGAGGTCCTCTTTCCCAATTTGGATATAGTTTATTTCTTTTCCTTAGTCTGATTCTTCTGGATAGGACTTTCAATACTATGCTTAATAAGAGTAAAGCAAATGAGAATCCTTGTCTTGTTTCAGCTTTCAAAGGGAATGCTTTCAACTTTCCCCTCCAGTATGATTTTGGCCCTGAGTTTTGTCATACATGGCCTTTTTTTGTTTCTATGCCAATTTGTTGAGGGATTTTTTAATGATAAAAAATGCTGAATTTTGTCAATTTTTTGATGTATATATTGAGATTATATAGTATTAATTGTGTATATATGATGCATCATCTTTATTCATTTGCATTATTGAATCATTCTCATACCTGGTATAAAACCCACTTGTTCATAGTGTATTATCTTTTGCAAGTGCTGTTGGGTTCAGTTTGCTTGTGTTTTGTTGAGGATTTTACATCTATGTTCATTGGGGATATTGGTCAGAAGTTTACTTTTATGGTTGTGTATTCATCTGAATTTAGTATCAAGATCAGATCATTTATTGGATATGAAGCCATTTCATAGTGTACACATATTTTGGAACATCATCCTGTGTTCAATAAAGATATATATATTTTCTGTCATAAAATGAATAATTCAGAAAAATAAATATTTTGAATTATATTAAAGAGTATACTAAAAGGTATATATAATGTAAATATTTTCAATATACAAATTGATTTTTATCAGAAAAAAATCAATTCCAAATTATAGAAGATAAAGTAAAAAAATTGACCAAAAATTTATTCAAAAATAAATACATCCACAAGAATATATGTTAATTTTTTAAATTTATTTCAGTAATTCCTTGAGTTGAATCCGAGTTACATGAACTGGCAGGAATTTACAGGTCAGTGTGTGTATGGGTTGTTCAGTCTTGAATTATCTTGGCACTATTGGTTGTGTGTTTATTGTTGATAAAAATTATGGCTGCCTCAATAATGGTGTTCCAGTGTGATACTCACTAGTCATAAGCAGCCTTTTCTGTAACCTCTGATAATTTAATTCTGCCACAGCATTCTTAAGAAAAATGTGATGGGGTAGTTACTAGTCATATGCACATGGTTATTCATTTCTCATGTTTCAAGCAAGATTTCAGCCTTGACAGTCTTGAATGAATAATATACCCTGCATTTAAATAATTGTCTCAATATTTTCTACACAGTAACCCCCAATCAGCCCAATTTATACAAAAAGTAAAAGTGTGAGATATTCAACTAATCAAGTGCTCAGAAAAATAAAATGACAAGTTTTTTAATTAGAAAAACTATAATTTCCTACTCATGATGAATGAATACAGTGAAATTATTTTTTCTTTACAACTGCACATAGCAATTACACCTTTGATTTGCACAACTTATTTTTCTTTGTTCAGAAAAAGTACATGTCATATTACATTCTACCTACATTCTTATTATCTCTAGGGCAATTATGTAGATTTATTTAAAGGGCAAATAAAGCACATAATTATACCTTTAAAAAATAGTTTGAACTAACAGCTAAATTTCGGCTTAGAATATTACCAATGTATTAAATAAAAATAAAGGACAAAAAAATAACTTGTAGAATGCAGTAATCACTGGGAAAGTGGAAGAACGTTTCTTATAAAATAATGCACTGAGACAATTGAAATGGTTGATGTAATGAGAACTGAGTATGAGAGTTTCCAACAGCCAACTTCACAGCCTGTCTGCCTAGCAAAATAAATTTGAAATATATATTTCATTTAGCATTTTACAAAGAAAAAAAGAGCAAAAATTTTAGACATTTTTAAAAAGGGCTTGGAAATAATGTGGTGAAAAAACAAATGTAAAGAAAAGTCAAATGACTTTTCCAAGTTCATACTACTAATTATTTAAATAATAAAAGCTAAATTCCAATATTCTTGTTCTCAATTGAAAATATTCTCCAATAAAAAGAAAATAATCATAAGAAATTTATTGTAACAAATATTATCAGTAAAGATAATCAAATCACATGAAAGTATATTGTCTTTTTTTTTAGCCACAATTTCCTCTAGCTTTAACCAAGTCAAGACCACAAGTAGTTTTGCTAAAGATTTCTCTCTAAATGAACCATAAAAAGCCAAGTCCCTGCCCAGACAAATAGACTAGGAAGAAGACAAATGTATTTATCAAGGTTAGAGCTCTTACAGATTGTTACATGATTAATGATAGCTGAGGTTTTGTTGTAAACACATCTCAATTTCCAAAATATTTTATTCAAATTTTGATATTAATAATATATAAAACTAGATGATCTTTGAGATTCCTTCCATTATTGACATTTTAAGAAATGTATTTTAGTGTTACTTAGCATATATGAAAATATTATTTTCATTGTGTTTAAAAGTGCATAAGAAATGACTGTACTGAAGAACAAAACACTGTTGAATAAAACACTATTCAACATTTAAAGTCCCAACCAATGTCAATTTACCTGGTTACTTTCTATAGAAGCAATTGTATCTATCAGCATTTTCCTGGTGTATGCTTTCACCTCTCTGGGGGCACTTAGCATTTCATTCTGTATCATGGCTCTTTATTTTGATGTCTCTCTCCTACTAGTTTTTAAATTCCTTAAGGGCAGACTCTGTATTTTGTTCATTTTATATACCTCTAGTACCACTATTGTATCATACATATAGGAGGCATGCCCTGTCAAATTAATGAATGAATGCCATTAAAAAATGTGTACATCAAAACACACAGAATGCAAGGATAAATCAACCTGTCATATATGCAATTCTAGAACAGCATTATCTTTTCTATAACAGTTCTTATATGTGATGAATCATGATATAAAACTGAACATGCTTTGGGAAACATTACCTCATTGCTTATTTATTCATTATGCTATAAATTTTTATAAGAATAAAACAAATATAATACCTAAAGTAGTCAAAAAGAAAATATGATCATGGTATATTGTTCTAGTAAAACAGCCTTGATACTCTAACTAAATCAATATGCAACATTTTTTATTTTCTATTCTAACAAGATTAAAAAATGAAGCTTACACAAATTATGGATAATTAATGATCATTTATATTGTGGTACTGTTGAACAATATATTTGGAGAGTAAGTTTGTATGCTATGTTTGAATGACAATTTAACAAAGCCATAAACATTTCTGCATTATTTAGTCCCTCAACTTTATATACAGAAATCTACATACAACAACAATTAGCATAAAAAATTTTAATGTTTTATTTGCAGTATTCTTTATTACAGTAATAAAAGTAAAAATGACCCATAGGCCCAACAATGGAAAATGTTTTTAAAATCAAGATAATTTTATAAAATGAAACCTATAAAGTTACTTAATATTTACACAAAAAATATTTTATAACATATAAAGATGTTTAAAACTTAACGTTTAAAAAAGTAAAATGATAAAGCAGTGATAAAATATCATATGTAAAACCTTGATAAAAAGAAAATACTAAAAATTTAATTTCTTTATAAGAATATAGTAATCTATTATTTAATTCACTCACCTTCACTACTATTATTTCCATGTCATTGTTGTTCAGCAAAGTTCTGATGTAATATAATACAGAAAGTGTAATTATTTAGTCAAGATGGTGGGAGATCCAAGATGGAACAGCTCTGGAGTGCAGTTCCCAGTGAGAACAATACAGAGGGTGACTGATCACTGCATTTCCAAATGAGTTTTTACTGCCAACAGACCAGGAGATTACCAGGCTGAAAAGCACCATGAGCTTCCAGCATGACTGTTTCAGGCAGTGCCAGGGGTTTCCGCACAAAAACTCACACAAATCTGGGCAGCCATTTCAACTGTCACCTGGAACTCCTGGGAGACAGAGCAGCCCATTCAACTGAAAAAGAAGGGGCTGAAACAGGGAGCCAGGTGATCTGGATCAGCAGGTCCCACCCCCAAAAATGAGCAATCTGAAAGGCTCTAAACGGAGAATTTTGCAGCAAGCACAGTTGGACCCAGGATGGTTCAGCTCATTGTGGGGGAGGGTGTCAACCATTCCTGAGGCAGTCTACCACTACTGAGGTAGTCCACCATTACTGAGACAATCTGCCATTACTGAGGCAATCCACCATTACTGAGGCAGACCACTATTACTGAGGCAGTTCTAACTGTACTTCAATAAATAAAACCAAAGGAAGTTTACACAGAAGCTGGTCAGAGCCCATGAAGGCTCAGCAACACCTCTGTTGGTAGACTGTGACTAGATTACCTCCTTGCTGGGCAGGGCATCTCTGAAAAACTGCAGCAGCATGTCAGGAACTTATAAATAAAGACCCACCTTCCCAGATCAGAGCACATGGGAAAAGAGCTGGTTATGAATTCTGCTGCACCAGACTTAAATGTACCTGCCCAGCAGCTCTGAACAAAACAAAAGAGCTCACAGCACAGTACTTGAGTTCCTATAAGGGACAGACTGTCTCCTAAAACAGCTCCCTGACCCCCTTATATAAAAAGATACACCTCATAAAGGATTGCTCAGGCTGACATCTGGTGGGTACCCTTCTGGGATGAAGATAACAGAAGAAGAAACTGGCAGCAACCCTTATTGTTCTGTAGCCTGACAAGTGATACCCAGGCAAGCAGGGTCTGAAATGGACCTCCAGCAATCCTGCAGCAGAAAGACCTGACTGTTAGAAGGAAAATTAAAAAAAAAAGAAAAAAGAAAGAAAGAAATAGCTTCAACATCAAAAAAAAGGATGTCCACTCAGAGACCCCATTTGAAAGTCACCAACTACAAAGACCACAGGTAGGTAAGTCCATGAAGATGGGAAGAAACCAGCTCAAAAAGGATGAAAACACCAAAAACCAGAATGCCTCTCCTCCTCCAAGGGATCACAACTCGTCACCAGCAAGGGAACAAAGCTGGATGGAGAAAGTTTGATGAATTGATAGAAACAGACTTCAGAAGGTGGGTAATAACAAACTTCTCTGAGATAAAATAACACGTTCTAACACAATGCAAATAAACTAAGAACCTTGAAAAAAGGTTAGACGAAATCCTAACTAGAATAAACAGCTTGGAGAAGAATATAAATGACTTGATGGAGCTAAAAAGCACAGCATGAGAACTTCAAGAATACACAAGTTTCTGTAGCCAAATTAACCAAGCAGAAGAAAGGATATCAGAGACTAAAGATCAATTCAATGAAATAAAACAAGAAGGCAAGATTAGAGAAAAAAGAGTGAAAAGAAATGAAGTCTCCAAGAAATATGGAATTATGTAAAAAGACCTAATCTATACTTGATAGGTGTACCTGAATGTGATGGAGAGAATGAATCCAAGCTGGAAGACACTCTTCAGGATACTATCCAGGAGAATGTCCCCAACCTAGCAAGGCAGGCCAACATTCCAATACAGGAAAGACAGAGAACACCACAAAGGTATTCCTCAAGAAGAGCAACCCCAAGGGACGTAATCATCATATTCAATATGGTTGAAAGGAAGAAAAAATACTAAGGGCAGCCAGAGAGACAGGTCAGGTTACCCACAAAGGAAAGCCCATCAGACACAGTGGATCACTCCGCAGAAACCCTACAAGCCAGAAGAGCATGGGGGCCAATATTCAACATCCTTAAAGGAAAGAACTTTCAACCTAGAATTTCATATCCAGCCAAACTAAGCTTCATAAGTGAAGGAGAAATAAAACCCCTTACAGATAAGCAATAGCTGAGAGATTTCATCACCACCAGCCTGCCTTACAACAGCTCCTGAAAGAAGCACTAAACATGAGAAGAGACAACCATACCAGCCACTCCAAAAAATGTACCAAATGATATACACCATAGATACAATAAAGAAACTGTGTCATCTAACAGGCAAAATGACCAGGTAGTATCAAAATGGTAGGATGAAATTCACACATAACAATATTAACCTTAAATGTAAATGGGCTAAACACCCCATTCAAAAGACACAGACTGGCAAATTGGATAAAAAGTCAAGACCCATCATTGTGCTGTATTCAGGAAACCCATCTCACATGCAAGGACACACATAAGATCGAAATAAAGGGATGGAGGAAGATTTACCAAGCAAATGGAGAGCAAAAGAAAAAGCAGGAGTTGCAATCCTAGTCTCTGACAAAAGGGACATTAACCAACAAAGATGAAAAGAGACAAAGAAGGGCACTACATAATGGTAAAAGGATCAATGTGACAAGAAGAGCTAACTATCCTAAACATATACAGACCCAAAACAGGAGCATCCAGATACATAAAGCAAGTTCTTAACGACCTACAAAGAGACTTAGACTCCCACACAATGATAGTGGAGATTTTAACACTCCACTGTCAATATTAGACAGATCAACAAGACAGAAGATTAACAAGGATATCCAGACTTGAACTCGGATGTGGATCGAGTGGACTTAATAAACATCTACAGAACTTTCCACTGCAATTCCACAGAACATACATTATTCTCAACACCACATCACACTTATTCTAAAATTGACCACAAAATTTGAACTAAATCACTCCTCAGCAAATGCAAAAGAATGGAAATCATAACAGTCTCTCAGAGCACAGTGCAATCAAATTAGATGTCAGGATTCAGCAAATAACTCAGAACTACACAACTTCACGGAAACTGAACAACTGGCTCCTGAATGTAGATTGGGTAAACAATAAAATGAAGGCAGAAATAGAGATGTTCTTTGAAACAAACAAGAATGAACACACAATGTACCAAAATCTCTGGGACACATTTAAAGCTGTGTCTAGAGGAAAATTTATAGCCATAAATGCCCACATGAGAAGCGAGGAAAGATCGAAAATCGACACCCTATCATCAAACTTGAAAGTTAGAGGAGCAAGATCAAAGACTCAAAATCTAGCAGAAGACAAGAAATAACTAATATCAGAGCAGAAGTGAAGGAGATAGAGACACAAAAACCCCTCAAAAAAATCAATAAATCCAGGAGCTGGTTCTTAGAAAAGATCAAGAAAATAGACCACTAGTGAGATTAATAAAAAAGAAAAGAGAAAAGAATCAAAGGGACGCAATAAAAAAAAATAAAGGGATATCACCACCAACTTCACAGAAATACAAACTACCATCAGAGATTATTACAAACAACTCTATGCACATAAACCAGTAAGCCTGGAAGAAATGGATAAATTCCTGGACACTTGCACGTTCCCAAGGCCAAACCAGGAAGAATTTGAAACCCTGAATAGATCAATAACAAGGGCTGAATTTGAGGCAGTAATTAACAGCCTACCAAAAAAAAATGTCCACATCCACATGAGTTTACAGCCGAATTCTACCAGATATACAAAGAGGAGCTGGTACCTCATCTTCTGAAACTATTCCAAACAATCCAAAAAAAGGGAATCTTTCTCAAATCATTTTATGAGACCAATATCATCCTAATAACAAAACAAAAAGGCAGAGACTCAACAACAACGAAAAAAGAACTTCAGGCCAATATCCATGATGAACATATATGCAAAAATCTTTAGTAAAATACTGGCAAACCAATTGCAACAGCTCATCAAAAAACTTACCCATCACAATCAAGTAGGGATATAAGGCTGTTTCAACATACACAAATCTATAAACATAATCCACCATATAAACAGAAACAAAGACAAAAACCACATGATTATCTCAACAGAAGCAGAGAAGGCCTTCAACAAAATTTAACAGCACTTTATGCTAAAACTGTCAATAAACTAGATATTGATGAAATGTATCTCAAAATAATAAAAGCTATCTACAACAAACTCACACTCATCACCATCTGAATGGGCAAAAACTGGAAGCATTCCCTTTGAAATCTGGAACTAGACAATGATGCTCTCTCTCATCACTCCTATTCAATACAGTTTTGGAGGTTCTAGCCAGAGCAATGAGGCAAGAAAAAGAAATAAAGGGTATTCAATTAGGAAAAGAGGAAGTCAAATTTTCTCTATTTGCAGACAACATAGTTGTATATTTAGAAGACCCCAACAACTCAGCCCAAAATCTTGTTAAGATGATAAGCAATTTCAGCAAAGTCTTGGGATACAAAATTAATGGGCAGAAACCACAAGCATTCCTATACACCAATAACAGACTTAAAGAGAGCCAAATCAAGACACGACTTTCATTTACAATTGGTAGAAAGAGATAAAATACCTAGGAATACAACTAACAAAGAATGTAAAGGACCTCTTCAAGGAGAACTACAAACCACTGCTCAACAAAATAAAAGAGGACACAAACAGATGAAAAAACATTCCATGCTCATGCTTACGAAGAATCAATATTGTGAAAATAGCCATACTGCCCAAAGTAATTTATAGATTCAACACTATCCCCACCAAGTTACTAATGACCTTCTTCACAGAACTGGAAAAAAACACCTTAAACTTCATATGGAACCAAAAGAGCCCGCATAGCCAAGTCAATTCTAAGCAAAAAGAACAAAGCTGGAAGCATCACACTACCTGACTTCAAACTATAATACAAGGCTACAGTAATCAAAAGAGCATGGTACTGGTACCAAAACAGAAACATAGACCAACGGAACAGAACATAGCACTCAGAGACAATGCCACACATCTACGACTATCTGATCTTTGCAAACCTGACAAAAAAAATCAATAGGAAAGTATTCCCTGTTTAATAAATGGTTCTGGGAAAACTGGCTAGCCATGTGCAGAAAACAGAACCTGGACCCCTTCCTGACACCTTACACTAAAATTAACTCCAGATGAATTAAAGACTTAAACATAAGACCTAACATCAAAAAACCCTAAAAGAACACCCAGGCAAAACCATTCAGGGCATAGGTATAAGAAAGTACTTCATGACCAAAAAACTCCAAAAGCATTGGTAACAGAAGCCAAAATAGACAAATGAGATCTAATTAAACTCCAGAGCTTCAGCACAGCAAAAGAAACAATCATTAGAGTGACCTGGCAACCAACAGAATGGAAAAAAAAATTTACAATCTACCCATCGGACAAGGGGCTAATATCTAGAATCTGCAAAGAACTAAAACAGATTTACAAGAAAAAAAAACCCATTCAAAAGTGGGAGAAGGATATGAACAGACATTTTTCAAAAGAAGACATATATAAGACCAAGAAACATATGAAAAAATGCTGATCATCACTGGTCATTAGAGAAATGCAAACTGAGATAAACTACATTGAGATACCACCTCAAACCAGTTAGAATGGTGATCATTAAAGAATCTGGAGACGACAGATGCTGGAGAGGATGTGGAGTAATAGGAACAGTTTTACACAGTTGGTGGGAGTGTAAATTAGTTCAACCGTTGTGGAAGACAGTGTGGCAATTCCTCAAGGACCTAGAAATGTAAATTCCATCTGACCCAGCAATCCCAGTACTAGGTATATACCCAACAAATTAGAAATTGTTCTTTTATAAAGACATATGCACATGTATGCTCACTGCAGCACTGCTTACAACAGCAAAGACCTGGAACCAATCCAAATACCCATCGATGATAGACTGGACAAGGAAAATGTGGCACATACACACCATGGAATACTACGCAGTCATAAAAAACAATGGGTTTGTGTCCTTTGTAGGGACATGGATAAATCTGGAAACCATCATTCTCAGCAAACTGACACAAGAACAGAAAATCAAACACCACATGTTCTCACTCATAGGCAGATGTCTAACCATGAAAACACATGAACACAGGGAGGGGAGCATCACACACTGGGGTCTGTTGGGGGGGCTAGGGGAGAGACAGTAGGGCATGGGGAGTTTGGGGAAGGGTAACATGGGGAGAATTCCATATATAGGTGATCGGGGGGATGGAGGCAGCAAACCACATTGCAATGTGTGTACCTATGCAACAATCCTGCATGTTGTACGCATGTACTCCAGAACCTAAAGTGCAACTTAAAAAATCAAAAAAATATTGTTACAAATAACTGTATAGCATAAATTTGAACAACTAGATGAAATGAGAAAGTTCTGAGGAAAATAAACTCTATAAAAAAAAGTGAAAAACAGTGTGTTCCAGTAAGTTTAGAATAGAAAATAAAATACAAAATCTAATCTCTCCTCCATGTAGGATATATTGTGCCTTCTTGTTCCAGTGTGACCCAAATACATTAATAAATGTAATATAATTAGAAGAAAATTTTGTTTCATATCTTCTTTATGACCATCATTATTTGATCTATTTTGTATTCATTCCTAAGTATTTAATCGGTATCTAATCCTTTCTTTAACTACCAGGCTAACTGATGCCGATAATCAAAGAAACCAACGGGAGCACAAGTAAGAGTTTCTGTGAGAAGGAAAAGTTGCTACCAAAATATCATATAGAAGGAAATCTACCACAATATACAATTAAGTGGTCCTTTGTATGTGTTTTTAGGGGAGAAGTGCCCCTTGACATTTATCAGTGCTGCTCATTTCTATTCCCACTATTTGCTCCTCGAGACTCCAAAGACTTCCAGAGCATGAGACTAGACTGCTCATTCATCACATTTTAGAATTTCTGAAGCAGGCTGCTCAAAAAATCCAGACAGTATTAGCAATGTTTTAAGAAACTTAAACTAATCTGCCCTTTGATGTACTCTTTATTCAGATTTAATTGCTTTGAAATAAAAAGTACATCAAACATCAAAGGAAGTCCTGTATTCCTGCCCAAATGTACATGTATTTAAGAGTGGGTGAGGAGGGGACAGTCAATAATGGATTTATAGAAACTAAAAACCATGTAACTCATGTTAACAACTTGTCCCCTTTTTTTCTGGAAATTTCAAGGCTTAGCAACAAAAATCTGTGTTCTGGAAAACTTCTCAGTCCCAAGAAATATATATTCTTGTGCTCTCTAATTTTACCCAGACCTAAGAGGGACCATAATTAACTAATTTAAGTGTTTCGTTCAAAACTAGTATCATTCATGGTTTAGCTCTTTGGTCAAATATACTAAGAGATCTTTGAAATAAGTTTTCTAGTTATTCTTGATGTTACAAAACTGTAACAGACACTTAGGACTGCTTCAGTTTACTGACTGTGTGCTAACACACTTGATATGTGTGTATTATGACCACCACCAGTGGCCAGTATAATGATGAATTTTGTATGTTTTTAAAGTTACTGTACTCCTAAACCCCTCAAGTGTGCAAATAAAAACCTAAGAATACTAATGCTTAACTGTGTATTATAGTGGCATAAACAAAGAGGTAACCTTTGAACTAGTATCCACATATACAAGAAACTTAAATCAGAAACATTAACAAAATAAATAATTCCATTAGAAAGTGGGCAACACACATGAATAGATGCATTTTTAAAAGAAGACTTAATAATTGCTAAAAAGTATATAAAAATTCTGCATGTAACTAACAATCAGATAAATGAATATTAAAACCACAATGAGATATCTTAGTCTAGTCAGAATGGCTGGTACTAAAATTCTGCTTTCAGTCTTCTGCCTATGGTTAGCCAGCTATGCCAGCACCATTAAAATAGAAATTCCATTCTCCATTGCTTATTTTTGTCAACTTTGTCGAAGATCAGATGGCTGTAAGTGTGCAGTTTTATTTCTGGGTTCTCTATCCTGTTGCATTTGTCTATGTTTCTGTTTTTGTACTGGTACCATTCTGTTTTTGTTACTGCAGCCTTAATAGTGTGGTATGAAATCAGATAATATGATCTCTCCAACTTTGCTCCTTTTGCTTAGGATTGCTTTGACTATTTGGGCTCTGTTTTTGGTTCCAGACAAATTTTAGAAGTTTTTTTTTCTTTCAAGTGTAGTGAAGGAGATATTTAATTATTTTCCTATGTGGATATCTTTTATTTCTTTCTCTTGCCAGATTGCTCTGGTTAAGTCTTCTAGCACTATATTCAATATGAGTGGTGAGAGTGGACAGTTTTGTCTTGTTCCTATTGTTAAGGGGAATGCCTCTAGCATTTACCTATTACCTGTGGGTTTGTCATAGAGAGCTCTAATTATTTCAAAGTATCAAAGTATGTTCATTTGATACCTAATTTGTTGAGAATTTTTATCATGAGGAGATGTATTACATCAAATACTTTATGCATCTATTAAGATGATCATGATTTTTGTTTTTAATTCTGTTCATATGGTTAATCACATTTATTAATTTATATATGTTGAACCACCCTTGCATCATCCCAGGAATAAAGACTACTTGATCATGGTAAATTAACTCTCTATGTGCTATTAGATTTGGTTTGACAGTGTTTTGTTAAAGATTTTTTTTATTATTGTACTTTTGGTTCTGGGGTACATGTGCAGATCATGCAAGACTGTTGGATAGGACCATACGTGGCAAAGTGGTTTGCTGCCTCCATCTCCCTGTCACCTATATCTGGCATTTCTCCCCATGTTATCCGTCCTCAACCTCTGCACCCCCTGCTGTCCCTCCCCTAGCCCCCACAACAAACCCCAGTGTGTGATGCTCCCCTCCCTGTGTCCATGTGTTCTCATTGTTCAACACCCACCTATGAGAGAGAACATGTGGTGTTTGATTTTCTGTTCTTGTGTCAGTTTGCTGAGAATGATGGTTTCCAGATTTATCCATGTCCCTACAAAGGACACAAATTTATCCATGCATAGTGTTCCATTGTGTATATGTGCCACGTTTTCCCTGTCCAGTCTATCATTGATGGGCATTTGGATTGGTTCCAGGTCTTTGCTATTGTAAACAGTGCTGCAATGAACATATATGTACATGTGTTTTTGTAATAGAACGATTTCTAATCCTTTGGGTTATATACCCAGTACTGGAATTGCTGGGTCAAATGATATTTCTATGTCTAGGTCCTTGAGGAAACATCAAACTGTCTTCCACAATGGTTGAGCTAATTTACACTTTCACCAACTGTGTAAAAGTGTTCCTGTTTCTCCACATCCTCTCCAGAATCTGTTGTCTCCAGATTTTTTAATGATTGCCATTCTAACTGGTGTGAGATAGTATCTCAATGTGGTTTAGATTTGCATTTCTCTAATGACCAGTATGATGGGCATTTTTTCATATGTTTCTTGGCCTCATATATTTCTTCTTTTGAAAGTGTCTGTTCATATCCTTCATCCACTTTCGAATGGGTTTTTTTTTTCTTGTAAATCTGTTTTAGTTCTTTGTAGATTCTAGATATTAGCCCTTTGTCAGACAGGTAGATTCCTAAAATTTTTACCATTCTGTTGGTTGCTGGTTCACTCTAATAATTGTTTCTTTTGCTGTACAGAAGTTTCAGAGTTTAATTAAATCCCATTTGTCTATTTGGCTTCTTTTGCCATTGTTTTTGGTGTTTGAGTCATGAAGTCCTTGCCTACTCCTATGTCCTGAATGGTCTTGCCTAGGTTTTTTGCTAGGGTTTTTATGATGCTAGGTCTTATGTTTAAGTCTTTAATTCATCTGGAGTTAATTTTAGTGTAAGGTGTCAGGAAGAGGTCCAGTTTCTGCCTTCTGAACATGGCTAACCAGTTTTCCCAACACCATTTATTAAACAGGGAATACTTTCCCCATTGCTTATTTTTGTCAGGTTTGTCAAAGATCAGATAGTTGTAGCTGTGTGGCATTTCCTCTGAGGCCTCATCAGGGATATTGTTCTGTGGTTTGTTTTTCTTGTTGTGTATTTGCAGGTTTTACTGTCAGGCTGATGCTGGCTTTGTTAAATAACTTAAGGAGAACCTTTTCTTCCTCAATCTTTTGGAATAGCTTGAGTAGAAATGCGTACAGCTCTTGGTACACCTGGCAGAATTCGACTGCAAGTCTACCTGTTTCAGGGCTTTTTTGGGTTGGTATGTTTTTCACTATTCAATTTTGCAACTGAATATTGCTCTATTCAGGGATTCAATCTTCAGAGGTTATGTGTTTACAGGGATTATCCATTTCCTCAAGATTTTCAAGTTTGTGTGCACAGAGTTATTAATAAAAGTCTCTGATAATCTTTGTATCTGTGGGATGAGTTGTAATGTCATTGTTGTTTCTGATTGTGCATATTTGAAACTTTTTTTGTTTGTGTTAATATAGCTAGTGGTCATTCAATATTGTTTATCCTTTCAAAAAACCAATGTTTGGAGTTTGTTTTTGATTATATGGTTCCTCTGTGTATGATATATTATTAATTTGAGATCTTCCTAACTTCTGAGATAGGTATTTAGTGCTATGTGTGTGTGTATGTGTGTCTGTGTGTGTGTGTGTGTGTGTGTGTGTGTATATATGTGTGTGTGTATATATATATATATTAACCATAACACTGCTTTTGCTACATCCAAGAAATTTTGGTATGCTGTATCTGTTTTCATTTATTTCAAATATGTTTAAATTTCTACCTTAATTTTGTTACTTATCCAAAAGTCATTCAAGAGAAAGTTATTCAATTCCCACTAATTATGGGGCTTGGGGAGATCTTCTTGGTATTAATTTCTGTTTTTATTCCACTGTGATTTGACAATACAAGTGATATGATTTCAAATTTTTTTTCAGTTTGTTGACACTTGCTTTGTGGCTGAGCATGTGGCCAACCTTGTAGTATGTTCCATGCAGAGATGAGAAGATTATGTATTCTGTGGTTGATGGGTGAAGGGTTCCATGGGTGTTTATTAGGTAGGTTCAATTGGTCAAGTATAAATTTTATGTCCAAAATTCAGTTTTTGTTTTCTACCTAGATGATCTACCTAATGCTTTTAGTGGGGTTTGAAGTTTCCCACTATTATTATGTGGATATCTTAATCTTCCCCTAAGTCTCAAAGTACTTATTTTATCAATGTGGTTGCTCTAATAGTGGATGCTCTCAATAGGTTAACTATCTCATTTAAGTATGGGCTCTTCTTGTTGAATTGATGTCCACCTGCACCACAATCACTGTGTAGGAAGGGTAGGGTCACTCAGATTGCTGATCCAGGTGAGTAGGTACTCCAAATTCCTGGAGAGCTGCCTGTGATTGGAATGAAAAGGGCCTCACTGAACCACTTCCATTCCCAGAATGTGTGGCATGTCTGAAGCTGCTAAGCCAGCCAGAGTTTCTCTGAATGTCTCTAGATCTGCCTGGACATGAAGTGAAGAGGTCTGCTTGTCCTAAGATCTCTGCAGAATAATAGTGGGGCACCTCAGGTAGCTAATCCAAACAAATAGCTGCTCTACATGCCTGAAGACTTGCCTGGTTGTGGAACAGAGAAGATGTCACTGCATCACAATCTATGCAGAAGGAAGATGAATGGATTCTCTGAATGCCCTGAGTTTTGCCTGGGTGTGGAGAAAAGAGTCCCCTGCTGCACAATGATCTCTGCTCATAAATCTGGGTGCCTCAGATTGCTGGTCCAGGGGAGTGGGTGCTCTTAGATGGAGCAGAGGGAACACCACTACAAAATAATCTCAGGGAAGCAGACGGGACATGCAGAAAGGACACCAAGACACCATTTCCAGGTCACCAAGCTGGCCCTGGATGCAAGTCTTGTTGCCCAGGGGAAACTGTCACTGTGACAGCTTTCCTCCTACCCCAGGCCTGTGGCAAGGGAGAGCACAATTTCAGTGCCTAATGCTGGGGTGCTTTCCACAATTTTGGATGTAGAAGTCCCTATCCCACTCTAGAGCAAGCACCCCAATATCTGGCCCAAGATTAAAATGTTTGCATGGCCACAGTGTCAGGACTCCAAAAATAGCTTTATATGCAACGGGATGAAAAATGGCTTCTTGTGCACCTGAATTGAAAATGGCCTTGTGTTCTCAGTCCAGGTGTGGGAAAATGCCTGCTACTTTGCTGTGCTGGAAGAGCACCTCCAAGCCTCTCCATGTTTTATTCACAGCGCATGGAAGAAACAAAGTGCTCTGCTTTGGCCTGGGTTGCTCATATTCCCTGTGGAAAGATGAATCACAGAATGAAGCCCTCCGCCTCTCTCATGTATTACGATTTCACTCACTTGAATCAGCTGGACACTGTCACATGGGGTTGCTTACCCTCATTCTCTTCTCAAGGATCTAAAGTGTCCTTCATGATTTCAGTGGATTCCCATTTTTCTTCTTGTGTTAACGCTAACAAAGTTTATCATAATGCATTATCTTGCTATTTACAAGTGGCTGAGGCATATTAAAAGCTTCTAATCTACTATTTTTGAAAAAATGGCAATTATTAAAAAGACAAAATATACCACATTGGTGAGAAGGTGGAGGAAAGGCTGGAGAAAAGTACAATTACACACTGATGGTGGACATTAAAATTAGTACAAACGCTATAGAAAATAGTATAGAGATTTCTCAAAAACCTAAATACAGCACATCATTCAATTCACTATGGGGTATTTATCCAAAGGAAATCAATATATCAAAAAGATGTCATACCTGTGCTCTGTTTACTACAACACTAGCCACGATAGCAAATATGTGGAAAAAATCAATGTGTCTATCCATGGATAATTGGATAAAGAAAATATGGTACATATGCACAATGAAGTAGTATTCAGCCATAAAAAAGAATTGAATCATGCCTTTTGTAGCAACATGTATTTGGTTTCTGACTTGAATACTTCTAAATACTAGTGAAATAATCCTTATCTTTTGAGCGGCAACACTTAGACAATTCATAGACTCTAAAGGAAAAACATTAGTACTTCAAATGAAGGGTCACTATTCTTAGGGATTTCTACATGTTTGTACACTTTTCAGAATTTCTAAAACCTGGTAATTATTGCATAAGAATCCAGTATTAGATAATTATTTCTTTATTTTTCCTCTGAGATGGAGTCTCACTCTGTCATTCAGGCTGGAGTGCAGTTCCATGATCTTGGCTCATTGTAACCTCTGCTTCCTGGGGTCAAGCAATTCTCCTGCCTTAGCCTCAGCCTCACAAGTAGCTAGGATTACAGGCACATGCCACCACGCCCAGCTATATTTTATATTTTTAATAGCAACAGGGTTTCACCATGTTGGCCAGGCTGGTCTTGAACTTCTGATCTAAAGTGATCTTCCTGCCTCAGCCTCCTAAAGTTCTGGGATTACTGACATGAGCCATGGCATCTAACCCAGTATTAAATAATTTTAATTATCTAATGTATAACTGCCAACTAAATATAATTTTAACAGTCTGTCTCTGAAATATCCCATTGAGTTATCTAAATGGTCTCACTCACTATCTCCTTTATAATTAATGGAAACTAGCTTGGCACATAACTAATCTTAATTCACTTACACCATTCAGCTATAGTAAAGAAAAAAAATTGTATCCGTGGTTATGAAACTTCATGGTGTATCAAAATCAGCTTGAGAAAGTGATAAAAATGTTGATTTTTTCTCTTACCTTTATCCCCAAAGATTTAAAATATCAAATGGTACATACTGAGTATGTATATATTTATCAAGATTCTCACCTGATTCTTAAGCACATAAACCCATATAAATGTCAGAAATAACATCAGCAATTTTAAAAAATCTATGGTGTATAATGTAGATCTCTTGGGATGTAATCTTATTTTTAAATGTCTTTGTAGAAATTAAAAGTCTTAAAAGTTTTAATTAAAATTTGAATTCTTACAGTTTTCATTAATAATGGATACACAATTTAGTAATAATTAAGCAGTAATATAGTATTAAAAGTTGGAAATAATATAGAAGTCACTGAGTTCATATTTTATCTAAACATTTTTTTCCAAATTCTGTACATAGATTTTATAAGTAAGTCTTAGATATTTTCCTTCAGTTAACAAGGGGCTGGTAGCTTGTTGTTGAGAACTGTTGTGCTAATTTTTTTTCTCAATAAACAACTCTGCTACCATTAAGTCAACATCCCCCATTTTATCAATAAAAATACACTGAATGTTCTTTATACAGGTCAGTTAGCATCAGGGCAATAGTACTGGATACAGAGAAAAACCAAAACTACATATATGGCCTTAGGGAAGTTAGAGTCTTCAGTAAGAGCGAAAGCCTAGTCCATGAATATACTACCAGATGTTACAATAATTGATACAAATGCTATCAATTATGTGGCTCTAGCAGTTTATATTTTCTTTCATTAAGAGATACAAATGAAATGCTTTAAAAAAAGAATGATAAAAGGTAGAAATTATTTATGAGTGGAATATATCAGAAAGAAATTTCAGAAATAATAGCTTTATACTTAAGCTAGCACTGGATTGCTGGAAAATTTTATTGCAACAGGTATGAACTTCCATGACTGTATATTATGCCTCACATAACTAATGAATTACATCTGTTTCTTTGTGCAATGTGTGTTTTATCATCATCTTGATCTCATCTTAAACCTCATCCCATAAAGCTTACATACTCATAGGCTCATAATTTTTGTTATCTATTTATTATAAATAAAGATGCAGAGACTTACAGAGATATCTGAAAACAGGATATGTTTTCAAATTATATTTCTTCTTTTCTACAGTTTTACATACACTTTAACTTCATTAATTGTCATACTAAAATTTTTTTAGATTTTTCTCCCAAGAATTCTAAAATGCCTTTAATGATCAATTCTACATATCTCTGGCCAAAACACAATAGTGATGGTAAAAATATATATTTGATTTTGGGATTGAATGATATTTTTTGGTGCAATTCACTGATTACATTTGTTTATTTATAAATTCACTTGAATACATTCAGAGACAACTAGTTCAATATAAGATTTTATAGTTCTTAATGTTATAGTGATTTTTTTATCTTTATTGTTTTTATTTATTAGAAAAACCTTTCATTCTATTTAAAAAATAAAAAAGAAAGCATTCTATTTGCTTATGTATTTAAATCTAAGTAAAAGCAATGCTATCAATAATATCAATTACATAGCTGTAATAATTTGCATAATTCATCTCTCATTGTACCCACCATGAACTTTTGATTTATTTATCTGATAATTTTAATTCTTCCACAAGATTTTAGGTTGGAGACTATTATTTCTACCCGTATTTTTGCTGGTAACAAAACTCAAAACGTTTTTTTTTTTGTTTTTTTTTTCTGATATAGACAGAAATCTTTTGGTTTTACGAAATAAAAATCCTGTGTCTGGCAAAGGAATAAGCTGTGACTCAGGGTTGGCCAATGAGAAATAAAGTGAAGTTCATTAGATATTTTTGGTAAAGAGCATTAAATACAATAACATCAACCTATTTTAAAAAGAACAGGTTGGCACAGAGTAAGTGCTAATTGCAAGTTGAGTGCAAAGGGTACTATAGTACAAATTAAGGTAGTATAAGATGGTGACCTACAGTTATGACAACACTTAACCAATAAAACTTTGCTAGCAAATTCTGTCCTCCAGATATTTTATGAACTGAAAAGACTAAACCTCAATTTCTAAGGCATTATTAGTTTAGCGTTTACCTGTTAGTAAAAGCACACTTAACATAGAAAATTGGCGTGAAAATCTATATGCTAGAATCCTCATCTAGAATATGAGGTTATTAGGAAATAAAACCCTTAAGAGGTGATTACATAATGGGTGAGGTTCCCTCATGAATACGATTCATACTTTTTTAAAAGTGGCCCAAGAGACCTTGCCAGTATATGGAGACACAATTCAGAAAGTGCCATCTATGAGCTAGAAAGTAGGCCTTACCAAACATCAAATTCACTGGCACCTTCCTCTTGAACTTCCCAGCTTCCAAAAGAGGGATAAATGATTTCTTTTTTATTTATAATCTATACAAATTTTATAGTATTTTGTTACAGCAGTCAGAATAGACTAAAAAACATAGCAAAGTCTTTAAATTTCATAGCTATTCTACCTGTCCCTACCTGTACTTTAAAATTTTTTCCTGAAATCAGCTACTGAAGAGGTGCTAACTCTTGGAAAGATGTTGGAACTCCAGCTCCCTCTCATACACCCAGTACATCAGACAAAAAGTAGATAAGGACAGTCTGAAGTTACAGCATAAAGAATAGCATAAGAATTCTTAGAAATCTTTTTCAGTATGGCAAATTTGATTCACATGATTAATATGTTTAAGGCAATCCAGGGGATATTTTTTAGGTAAGATTGAAATGCAAACACAACTCCAGAAAAACTTAATATAGAAGAAAGAAGGTAAGAGTAAACAAAGAAAAAATTTAAAATAAAATGACTTTAGTCAAAACAATATATATGTAGACACATATGCATTGTGCATATAAATATATGTATATATGTGTGCATGCACATATACACACATTTATGCAGACACACACAATTATATGTCAGTGTAATTTGCAAACTAAAATGAATATGTTCTTCTGAAAAAATTTAAAATGTGAAAGTTAGCATAGTAGGCATATAAACAAGGATGACGGTAACTGAAATGCTAATTAGAGACATCTTATTGCCCACCACTGCCACGCACAACACCTGCCCATCCACACATGCTTTATGCCCATACAAGATTGTATTACAGGAATGTTCCACCAAATTATCAAGGAAAACTCTATTTTATAAAACTTTCATAGGAAAAATAAAACATGAGAAAAATGCCTCACTTATTTGTCAAAATTAGGATATACTTGCATTAGTCAGGATTTTTTAAAGGAACAGAACTCACTGGATAGATAAATATATGTAGAGGAAAATTGACTCCAACAATTACAATGTGAAGTCCCACAATAGGCCATGTGCAAGCTAAAGAACCAGGAAACCAATCCAGGTCCCAGACTTCAACAGTTGGGAAGCTGACAATGCAGCCTTCAGTATGTTACTAAAGGCCTGAGAACCCTTGGCAAATCACTGGTCTAAGTGCAGGAGTCCAAAATCAGAAGAACTTGGAGTCTGATGTTCAAGAACAGGAAGTATGCAGTAAGGGAAAACGATAGAGGTCAGAAGACCCAGCCAGTCTAATCTTTCCACATTCTTCTGACTCCTTTTATTCTTTCACTGGCAGCTGAGTAGATTGTGCCAATCAAAGTTGAGAGTGTATGTGCCTCTACCAGTCCACTGATTCAAACGTTAATCTACTTTGGCTACACCCTCACAGACACTCTCAGAATAAATACAGTGCATTCTCCAATTCAATCAAGTCGACCCTCGACATTAACCATCACAAGTCTACCTTTGTCAACTTGAACTCATACACATCTCCTGAAATCATATATACTCTTCAAATAAAAACAATGATAAAGTTATAATTATACCTAATATTATACAGCTGTTCTTCCTACAAACAGAAACTCACCAATACCCAACACAAATGCTTTTACATAAAGTCAACAACACTTAAATGTTGACAGGAAGTCACTAAATCTATGTCACATAAGGAAAAAAGAAAGGAAATAAAATGAAGATATTATCTTCCTACAAGTGTAGACATACCCAAACATGTTCTCAACAAAATAAAAAGGAAATACTCATGACAATTACAGCTCTTATTTCTACAACTGGTCGTGTAGTAACAGCTGGTATTGATAAACTATCTTCTTCTACTACCCATTCTGTATTTCTTTTGCCTTCAGCAAGCACCTCAGCAGCTTATGGGTTTGTTTTCTTTTCCTGGTGAAGTAATGGAATAAAATAAACCTTTATTTCTGAAGGGTCTGGGCCATTTGCAGTCCTTCCTGGATTGGGTTGTTGTAGTTTCCCATTGACCTTAATCACAGGTAATATTAAGAGATACCCTAAGGGATCTTCTGTATTCCACACAACTCTACCTTACCTCCCTTGTGGAGTAGTAGACTGATTTCATCTTGATAGTTTGGGTCAATCACCCCAGCCAGTACTGTCACTCTCTTCTTAGCCTGTTGACTTATAGATAGGAGGATCCCAAAGCATGCAGGTGGCAATCTTAACTTCTGGTTTAATGGAATCATTGTTGTGCCTCCTGGTGGTGGCATTCCTCCATCTGGAACTAAAACCTCTAGACTAGCAGAATGTAATGTCACAGGAACAGGAAGCAGAAGTGTTGCTAGTGGATCACTACGTGTGATGGTGAATGATGCCCCGTCCGTGTCCGCTCCTTGATTACTGGACCTGAATCCTTGCTATAGGTGAAACAGTTCCACATACTGGATGCTGATTCAGAGCATACACAACTTTCTGGAGAACTTTGCTCCACCCCTGTAAAGTATTTTCACCTACTTCGCATTGCAATTTCAACTTCAAAAGGCCACTCCACTGTTTTATCAAACTGCTTCAAGATAACAGGAAACATGGTAAGACAAGTGAATTCCATAAACAACACCACTTTAGCCATAAAGTGAGTGCCTTGGTGAGAGGCAATGCTATGTGGAATACCATGATCGTTATTGGTGGATAAGGCATTTTATGAGCCCACGATAATAGTTTTGGCAGAAGCATGTGTGCAGGATAGGCAAATCCATGCCCGCAGTAAGTGTCTATTCCAGTGAGGATAAACTACTGCCTTTTCCATAATAAAAAAGGTCCAATATAATCAATTTGCCATTAAATAGTTGGCTGATCACCCCATGGAATTGTACCATATCAAGGATTCAGTGGTGGTCTCAGCTGCTGGCAAATTAGGCATTCAGCAGTGCTGTAGCTATGTTAGCCTTAGTGAGTGGAAGTTCAAGTTGCTGAGCCTATGTGTAACTTCCATCTCTGTCACTATAGCCACTTTATTCATGGGACCATAGGGCAATGACAGCGATGGCTGGGGAAAGAGGCTGAGAAGTGTCCACAGGACAAGTCGTCCTATCCATTTGATTATTAAAATTCTCTTCTGTGGGGGTCCCTATTTGGTGAGCACTCACTTGACATATGACATCCAAATATCTTCACAGTTTTTGACCACTCAGGTCCACCCCATATCTCTTCCCCAAATTCTTTGTCACCAATTTTCCAATCATACTTCTTCCAAGTCCCTGACCATCCAGCCTAAACATTAGCTACAGCCCATAAATCACATATTAATTCATTTCTCCTTCCAAGAGAGTGTACAATGAAGTACACTGCTTGAAGTTCTTCTCACTGAGATTCCCCTTTGCCATTGTCCTTCAGGGATATCCTAGAAAGGGACTGTAGTGCCGGGCGTGTCCATGTTCAAGTGGTGCCTGAATATCATGCAGAGCTATCAGAAAACTAAGCCCTTGCCTTCTTTTTCTCTGTCAACTTATTATAGGGAACTCCCCTTGAGGCCATCTGTGCAGGCTGGGGAAGAGATGGAAGGGTGGCAGGAGTGGAAACAATGGACATTTAAGGCACTTTCTCATGTAACTTACCTGTGCCCTCAGGATGCGCTCTAGCCCAGTCATATATATACCACTGCCATTTGATGATGGAATGCTCCTATGCATGCTCTGCTTTATGGCTACATGGGCCAGAAAGCACACAGTTCATGATAGGCAGTTCAGGACACCTAGTAAGTTGATTACTCATAGTGAAATGTTTAGCTTCTACCAAAGCCCAGTAATAGTCCAAGAGCTGTCTTTCAAAAGGAGAGTAGTTATCTGCAGAAGATGATAGGGCCTTGCCCAAAATCCTAGAAGTCTACACTGTGAATCACCTATGGGGGCGTGCCAAAGCCTCCAAATAGCATCCCTATCTGCCACTGACACCTAGAGTACTGACACCTCGATCTTCTGGGTCATATGACCTAAGTGGCAGAGTAGCTTTCACAGCAACCTGGACCTGTGGCAGAGCCTTTTCCTGTTTTGGACTATGCTCAAAACTGGCAGCCTTTTAGGTCACTCAATAAATGAGATGAAGTACATATCCAAATGAGGAATGTGTTGCCTCCTAAATCCAAATAGGCCCACTAGACTTTGTGCCTCTTTCTTGGTTGTGGGAGGAATTAAATGCAGCAACTTATCCTTCACCTTAGAAAGAATATCTCTATAGGTCCCACAGCACTGGCCCCCTAGAAATTTTACTAAAGTAGAGAGTCTCCAAATTTTTAGTAGGATTTATTTTTTATCTTCTGATATGCAAAAATCTCACCAAAAAGCCCAGTGTGTTTGCTACTTCTCATTCACTGGATCCAATCAGCATATGTCATCAATGTAATGAACCAGTGTGATATCTTGTGGAAGTAAAAAGAGATCAAGATCTCTCCAAACATGATTATGACTTTGTTTGATATACATGGGTATATCAAATCCAGAGAGTTGATATACCCATGAGATAGAACAGTAAATGTATATTTCTAGCCTTGCCAGCTCAAGGCAAATTGCTTCTTTGATGGCCTTAATGGAATGGAATGGAGAAAAAGAGCATTTGCCAAATTAATGGATGCATTCCAGGCACTGAGAGGTATGTTAACTTTCTTAAGCAATCAAACTACATCTAGTACCATAGCTGCAATTGGAGTCACCACTTGGTTAAGCTTACAGTAATCCACTATCCTTTGCCAAGATCCATCTGTCCTGGGCACAGGCCAAATGAAAGAGTTGAATGGAGTTGCGGTAGGAATCACCACCCCTGCATCTTTCAGGTTCTTGATGGTGGCACTAATTTCTGAAATCCCTCCAGGGATGTAATATTGGTTTTAATTTACTATTTTTCTAGGTCAAGATAGCTCTAATGGCTTCCATTTGTCCTTTCCCACCATAGTAGCCCCCACCTTACCAGTTAGAGAGCTAATCTGGGGGTTCTGCCAGCTGCTAAGTATGCCTATGTCAAATATGCATTCTGACACTGGGGAAATAATTAGGGGGAAGCACTGGCCCCACTGTAAGTCAGACCTGAGCTAAAACTCTATTATTTGACCTCCATAAGCCCCTCTTGTAATTGGAAGATAACAAAGATATTTTGCATTTCCTGGAGTCAACATCAGCTCAGAGCCAGTGTCCAAGAGTCTCTAAAAGGTCTATTCATTTTCCTTTTCCCAATGCAGTTTCCCTGGTAAAAGGCTGGAGGTCTTTTTGGAAAAGGATGGGAGAAAGATTAACAGCATAAATTGTCAGTAGTGTAGTAGGGTTCTGCCACAGGGAACCTAGCCTTCCCTTCATTCAAGGGTTCTGGATCTGTAAACAGGTTCAAGTCTGGAAATGGACTGGGAGCCATGATTGTTTTTAAAATCCAAATAAGCCTTGTGTCCGCTGGACCTAGAAGTTTTCTGCTTATATAAATTAAGTAAGAGAGCAGTAGGCTTCCTATCAGTTTCACTAGGAACACTATGATTAATTAGCCAATGCCAGAGATCTTCATGATTCAGACTCTCCCGATTGCTGCTTTGCCTCTGCTGTCCATCACAGTAACTACATTCCCCTTGCCTTTGATGGTTGAGTGCCACCACTTGGCTCCTGCCACCAATTATTCCCAGTGCATTTAAATTCTGTAGTTCAGTGACTAGGGGTCCTAATGTAAGATATGGCATGCAGATAAGCACAATCGAAGAGCTCTTCAAGGATACAGATGCTGCCCTCTCAAATCTACTGCACAAAATATTGGTGAAGAATATGTCTTATAGACCCTCCCAGCTTGGATGAGTAGGTCTAAAGTGACTAATCACTCTAGCATCCCAATCTCCTTAAGCCTTTGGATCCCTTCATCTACATTAAACCAAGGGAGATCAGGCATTTCTAGCAGGCTCAGTGGGCCATCTTTTGATCCATATTTCAACTAACCAAGCAAATCAACTGAGACAACCTTTTTTAACTCCTCAAGCTGCAATACTAAATGCAGAATCCCTACTTAACAGGCCCAAATCAATGGATTCAGCCTGATCCAACTTTATGTTCCTCTCACCATTATCCCACACCCTTAATATCCATTCCCATGCCTATTCTCCACATTTCTGCTTATATCAATCAAAAAACTCAAGGAGTTCTTTTGGAATGTAGCCCATCTCCTCATGGGTCACACTCTGAACCTAAACTCTAGGGGCCTGCCAGGGTTACAGTCTAGTTGTAGGTCTAGAAGCAAGCAGGAGTGTTGTGGGTTTGTCCTGAGGAAAGTCAACATTGTCTTGCCTGGCAACTGCCTCAGGGCAGGCCATCATTTTTGCCTTAGGCAATGCAGGGTTATTCAGACAAAAGTGGAAAGGCTGACGGCAGGGTGGGTCAGTGCAGAAATGTTGCCACCACTGCGGTGGGGAAGCTGTTTCCTCTAGCAAAAAAATGCTCATCAGAGTTTACAAGCTCAGTGTCCTCAGCTTCATCAGTGTCCTCCCACACATCCCCCATTCCAAGTTTCAGGGTCCCATTTTTCCGATCAATGTCTTCATTTTCAGTGTACTTCTGGTGAGGCTGTGCATGCACCTTTTGTTGCAGGTCAGCCACTCGCATGATAAAAGCGGTGTCTGATTTTCCACAATTTCAGCTCTTTCTCTACAGGAGATAAGACTCTCATTCAAAGCCATCTTAGAAGATTTGAGGCTCAGTATGTGCTTCTGAAGAGGGGAGTTACTATCTCTGTGTTTATCATTTTCCTTCATCACTTTGTCCAGCCAACTGAAGGAATAACCAACCAACTTTATTCCATTCCTTGGTTCTCTACCTATTATGTATAGAGTCACTAAAGTCCTTGCCTCTCATGAGCAGTGAATCGGGAGTATAAAATGCATATATTTTGCATAACTCTATAAACAGTTCATGCCAAGGACTGTCAGTGTTCTACATACTATTAGAAGTAGAGTCCTTAGCATTTTGGGGTCTAATCATATTAAGCAGCCAACTCCAGAAACCCCCAAACCAACTAAAGAAATCCATCCTTTAAATTCTGTTCCTCTAGAACCCCTCCTGGTACTAAAATCTGTGTTGTCAAGGTTCTCTAAAGGGACAGAACTAATAGGACAGATGAATAAGGACAGTTTATTAGGATAATTGACTCACAGGGTCACAAGGTGAAATCCCATGGTAGACTGTCTGCAAACTGAGGAGCCAGGAACAAGTCCAAGTCCCAAAACCTCAAAAGTAGGGAAGCTGAAGGTGCAGCCTTCAGTCTGTGGCCAAAGGCCGAATACCCTCTGGAAAATCACTGGAGTAAGCCCAAGAGCTGAAGAACTTGTGAGTCTGATGGTCCAGGGAAGGAAGCATCCAGCATGGGACAAAGATGAAGGCTGGAAGACTCAGCCAGTCCTGTCCTCCCACATTCTTCTGTCTGCTTTTATTCAAGCTATGCTGGCAGCTGATTAGACTTTACCCACCCAGGTTGAGGGTGAGTCTGCCTCTACCAGTCCATGACTTAAATGTTAATCTCCTTTGGCAACACTCTCACAGACACACCCAGGAACAATACTTTGCATTCTTTAATCCAATCAAGTTGACATAATCACAATAATTAATTTCAAAATTAGTTAAGATGACACAGAAACAGAAAAGTCATTTCTCTTGTGCCCATACACACAATTCTAAATGACTATATTATCTGAGTCCATCTTTATATTTTTATAGATTATGATTATGAAAGGTTTTGCTCAGATATTTAAATGTTATTGTAATAACAGGAACTTTTGTCAATGTATTTTACCATTAATTAGTCAAGAAATGAATTGTAAATTAATGTACCAAAGATATTTGATCAATTTCAACATCTAAAATGTTTAATAATGCTCAGATTAGTAATTCTGAGTAGAAATTCTCTTTAATATAGTTACCAACACAATATGGAAACATCAGAGATAACTATACATGTAATCTTTTTTCAAATCAGTAACAACACTGGAATGCCTATTATTGTTCAACATGAACAAGAACATGATATACAATTGTTCAACATAATCTCAGAGGAAGAAGAAAGAGAGAAGTAGAAGCATGATTCTAAGGGAAATAAAATGTCTTAGAAAAATCAAGAGTATCAGTCCACAACAAATAAAACATTCAACACACGGTCCAGATACAAACTCAACTAACAAAAATAAGTATTATCTTACACCAGTAATAATTTCTTGAAAAAGTAGTAGAAAGCAGAATACTGTCCATAATAACAACACACACTTTGAGGTATTATGATTCTGTTTAAGAATACAAAGAAAGGCCAGGTTGATAGAATGGGCTATTTACTAATAATCGGGCTGCCAATTTTTCTCAACATAATTTAGAATCCACTGCAAGACTAATTATATTTGTAGAAAGACTTTTAAGAAGTTTATTTGAACATAGGATTTAGCTAATTTCCAGAAATTATACGTGTTGGAAAGCTGAGCATTTTTTTTTCTTTTTTTTTTTTTTTTTTTTTGAGACGGAGTTTCGCTCTTGTTACTCAGGCTGGAGTGCAATGGCGCGATCTCGGCTCACCGCAACCTCCGCCTCCTGGGTTCAGGCAATTCTCCTGCCTCAGCCTCCTGAGTAGCTGGGATTACAGGCACGCGCCACCGTGCCCAGCTAATTTTTTGTAATTTTTAGTAGAGACGGGGTTTCACCATGTTGACCAGGATGGTCTCGATCTCTCGACCTCGTGAGCCACCCGTCTCGGCCTCCCAAAGTGCTGGGATTACAGGCCTGAGCCACCGTGCCTGGCCGAACTGAGCATTTTTACTTTCTCCTCCTAGAAATCATTCAAAAGTGTAAGAATATCAAAAATGGAAAAATCCAAGCTTATTTTTAATAAAACCATAATACATTAATGACTATCAAAAGCAAGGATATTTATTCAAAATAGGCATGTATGGAATAGGAGAAAAATTGAGGATAGTTTTCTTATGCTGAACTTAGCTGAAGTAGATAATAAAGTATAATTTCTGAGGAAACAATATGGCCTAAAAGCAAAAGAGCTGCAAAAAGTAGAAAATATAAAGTGTGCAGAATGTTGGCAAGAGCTCTTCCAATCCAGTTCATTTCAGATAAATAAAGCCAGTAAGATTTAAATAGACTAAAAACATCATTAAAAAAAAAGCCCTATTTGTGGGAAGCAATGTCTGTTTGTGGTTACTGAGAAAGAACTTTGGCATTGTGAAAATGAGCTATCCGGAAATGTTGAACTTACCAGTTCCTAATAATAAGAGAGACTTAGAAAACAGCTGGACCAGGAAAAAAAATTTATTTAATGAAAATTTTAAGGAAAGAAACAAGTAATACAGGATCTATAAAAACACACTACAAAGAAAAAGACAAAAATGCTAGCAAAATGAATTACCTGACAAATAAAAATTATAAAAAAAAGTTATATTGTGTTATCTGTGTATGTAATTACAGACAAAAAAAAAAATCAACATATACGAAATGAATGCACTGTAATGGGCTTCACAGATCTCCCTCCTGCTTCCAGGAGATAACTTCCTACTATCAATTCCTTTGGAAAGTGACTCAATTGAAAAACAATTGTTTTGCTCAAAGCCATGTCTACTCCATGAGAAGCCAACATCCATTAGCTAATTAAGGTAGTAACAGTAACAGCCCCTCCAACTCAGAATAACTCCACAAGGTTCTGGAAGATCCACAGTTCTTCATCAGGTGATCTAAGCCCTTCCTTTGGGTTGCCTAGTAACAATTGTATCCTGTCCACGACTGCTTCCTTCCTCCCATTCTATAGCTGTCAATTATCCAATAAAGTATTGCACATTCGTTATCATCTACTTATTGAACACCCTTATTTTGTTGGCAAGTATTACCAAAAATGGAGTCATTAAAAACAGCAAAAGCAGATATTGAATTTTTTATCTGGATCATTTTCCATCCTGATGGCAATGAAGAGTCTATCAACTGTAGTATAAAGACCATAGGTAGCTTTTGGCATAAGACAGTGAAACAATTTTTATAACATTCATCAATGTAGTCTGGGATTATCAGTCTGCAACAAATAAAGCATTCAACACTCTTCAGATACAAACTCAACTAAGAAAAATCAATAGTATTAATAGTATTATATCAGCAATAATTTCCAAGAAAAAAATAGTAGAAAGCAGAATACTATCCATAATAACAATACACACTTTGAGGACTATGATTCTGTTTTAGAATGTAAAGGAATCCTAGAATAAATGCCAGGTTGGTCCAATGGACTACTTACTATTGTTAGGCTGCCAGTTTTTCCCAGCATAATTTAGAATCTACTGCAAGCCTAATTATATTTGAATATATATATATATATATATACTCTTTCAAGCATACTCTTGGAAAGGAATGTACTGGCTGGTGCACTTTAGACAAATGGAGGAAACATTAAGTAGACCACTATATTTTATAACAATGGCATGGCATCTGCAGCAGAGAATTACACAAGTTTTGAAAAGAAGTTACTGGCATGCTACTGAGTACAGGCAGAGAAAGACCTCTTGACATGAAACACTAAGGAATGATATGGAAAGGAGTACTCATCATGACCTGGCTTTTCTTAAACCCATCAAGTTATAAAATTGAGTCGGACAGAAATACTCTATCATAAGACATAAAAGTACATCCTGGAACAAACATTAACAAGACTGGAAAACATGAAACACAAGCAAGCCATATGAGCCAGTAGCCTAAATATCCATGATACTCACCAATATTGCACAAGATATGGCACCAATATAGTAATATAGCATCTTAGGGACATCTGTGACCAGATAACAGAGAAGAAAAATCTCCAGCTGTGTTTTTGAGTATAGTGGCTTGGTAAGTGGGCCATAACTATACTAAATTCCCACTCAAAAGTGGCCTCTAAAGATAGTGGTGAAGCAAAAAATTCCCAGCAAGCAGACATTTGTGCAGTACACCTGATTACCTACTTTGAATGGCAACTCAACTTGTGAATGTTAGAAAATTTATTAGCCAGTTAGTCAATGGCGTATAACAAGGAAGAATTAAAGAACGGAAATGTAGAAAAGTGGAATTGAGGCATGTGAGGGACATATGACAGTGAAACAAATTGTGGTAATCTTTGGACTGCATGTTAACACTCACCAGAGAGTACTCACCACAGAACAGATATAAACCAAGGATGGAGAACATTGCCCAGCCTCAACCATCATAACGTGATGCGTAGGTGCATAAATGAAATAGTAATGATAGCAGAGCTAGAGACTATGCCTCGGAACACCTACTGTGTTGCTGAACTGCTGCTACCAAATGTGCAACTTATCAACAGAAAGCAATGATGATCCCCAATCCATTAGGAATCTGTTTGGTCCAATGGTAACATCGATTACATTGAAGCCCTCATTTACAAAGAAGAGAAGCCAATTACTTAGAGAAATTCACATTTTCATGCAATTGCACTTTTCTTTCATGCTTGTATGGCCTCAGCAAGCACCACTACGAAACGTTTTACAGAAAATTTAATCCATGGATACAGGATACTGCACAGTATTACTTTAGATCAGCAGATCTACTTCATAGCAAAAGAAGACCAAGGGTGGTTTCATGACCACGAGATTGACTTGCCATATTGCACAGCAGGCAAGCCAAAACTTGCCATCTAGGTCAAATAAGGATATCGCCTGTTGAATGGGTAAAGAAAGGTGTCTTAGGTGCTGACAATGCTGTGTATCTTGATAAGCTTGGGAGTTCCATAGGTGTGTTCACTTTGCAAAACCATGTCTAGCTTCCCTTTTGAGATTTTAACACCTGCCTGTTGTATTTTATACTTAAATCTAAAAGTGCACTAAACATTAGGTAAGAGATGTAATTTGAATACCAAACAGGCAAATCAAATTTTAGACAAGGAGGAATTAAACAAAAAAAGGAGAAAACTTTTGTGATACTAAAAATGCAACTCATAATTGTGATGTAACAAACATTACAAACAAAATTGCACCAACAGTCAGGAAGCAATTTCTTTTAAAAATTCAAAGATAAATAGAAACACACTGGTAGTAAGATTTAATTTATTTCTCTCAGCTTGTGATAAGTTAAAGGGGATACCCCCATAAAAAGTATATGAAAGATGTAAAGCTGTATATCATATAATAGGGTAGGCCTAATTTTTACATGTGTGCGTACACACACACACACATATACATGGAAATAAATATTATACATTTATCTCATATAATTATTAAATACTACAAATTACCATATCCTAAGCCAAAACAAAATAAAAGTTCACTCTTACCACAATCCCTCTAGGGAGACCTCCACATAGGAAGTCTGACCCTGCTAGAAAGAGAAGTCACATAGAGAAAGATTTAAAGCCACCTCTGATGTGTTATTTGCACTGATTTTATGAAATTGACTTATTTTCTTGGAACTATTTTATTATGTGTATATTTTTTTAATTTTATTTTAAATTACTAAAATACTTTACATATCAAATAAGAAAAAATTTCAAAAAGCCACATAGTGAAGTGTTTCTCCAAGCTCTCTTCCTCATTAATGTTGTAAACTCCACTGCTGTTAAATTGTCTTGATGATTATGGAGACTGCTATATTGCTTATATATATATATATACACACACACACATATACATATACACACATAAACATATATATACTACATATACACACATAAACATATATATACACACACACACACACACATATATATATATAGTATTCTTTAGGCAATACAATCTGTAGGTGAATTTATACATTTTTATTGTTTTAAACGTATATCTTAGAAATATTTCTTTAGAATGTATTGCTAGGGAAACACTTGAATGCTGAAAGAAAACAGCAGGGCATTGCAAAAGAAACTTTGCACAATTCATGCCACAGCAAGGTAGAAAGAAAAAAAATTATAATCAAAGTAGAAGACTGGAATTACAAAGACAGAAAACACACTCACACATACATACACAAAAACAGAGAGTAAATTTTCACAGCAGGCCTGCTGACTTTCCATAAGAATCTGGCTCTGACAGGGATGAATTTTAGGGTGGAATTTACATGACAACAACAGCTGTCAAATGACTCCAGTTCTGCTAGAGGTGACGATGACATTAATTTCTGGACAAACATTACTTCAGCTTTTTTCATTCTCAAAATGCAGTATGTTGCGAAATTTAATTCAGAAAAATAGAAGCCTTGTTGTTCTATTTGTAGTTCTGGCATCTAGTAATACACATGAAAGGGAAGTACATTTTAAAACAAGAGCAGATATATAGGCCTGTTGAAAAGGATACAATGTTGAAATTAAGACAGTGACATCAAAACTAGTTGGAGAAAAATCTATCAAATCCTGTGTTAAGTAAGACCAGTCAGAGAATACACTCCACTAACATGCAAATTCTTTAATATGCATTGCCTTCAGATGTCTACAAATAAGTTGGGTATACAAGTTCCTGTTATGTTTCAAAACCTGTACCATAGAAAGACCAGAATTCCTACAAATGCTTGCCAAATACCATCAGAGGAAGTTTTACCATGAAAATCTGACTTCTTAACCTCAGTGGCTCTATTCTTTCTATGATGCTAAAATATTAATGAAAAAAATAGAAGAAACAGCTATACAAATTGAATAAAAATCTAAAAGGTGATTATTTTTTTCAAATCTAGCAGACAAAAGAAGGTACCTGCCTTTTTTATTTAAACTATTTTAAAAACTCATCTCCTCAAAATGATAGTTCTGTCTTACTCTGAACTATATAAATATATCCCCCTTGCTTTATGTAATGTCAAAAAACAAAAATAACAACAACAAAAAATATTTTATTTGTGATTATATAAATCAATGGTAGCTAAGATTAGTTTTTATGCACAAAGAGACTCGAATCTGGACTCTGAGAAGCTGGCACCAGACAGAGTAGAACTGATTTTCTGTGCATATGTGGACATTGCTCAGTGCAGAATCTCATCAGGTATATTAAAAGGAGATTACTGCAGCCAAAAAATACATGTGATTTCAGATTTGGGAGTCAACTTGGTCTTCTGCCCATAACACCAAATACTAAAATAAAATAAATCTAGAAGGAATAGTGCTTTCCCTGTAACCAGACACTACATAGATGAGCGTCTTGAACAAACTAACAGTATATAATACATCTGTTTTGAATGTATATCTGAGATGCATACCTGAATAAATAACCTGAATATTACATGAAAACTTTCAGTTTTTTAGCAATTGGCATAAAAAGCTTTAAATTCTGGAGATGAAGAAAATTCATCTGGAATATAGAATTGGTTTCACTAATATCTGCTTTAAGTAGCTTGGTGCCATTAACTTATAGAATATTATATCTACTTGATTATCAACTAAAAGTAAAAAATACTACTTGGTAGGATGATACTTGTAGGATACAGTGAAATCTCTTAAAGTGATGAAGAGAATTTTTCCAGCTGACAAAATTTTGAATTTTTATAATCCTCAATTTAAACACGTTACAGTATTGAATTAGGTATTTGCTTTTGATTTGCTACAGGGCTCCAAATGGCAAAAATACAAAAGATTTGAGGTGCCAAACATTGAATTGCACATCTTTTGAAATAAGAATAATATATTTTATGTTTTTGTATATACAATTATATGTATAATTACAATTATAATTATTATAATTATATGCAAAATTATATAATTACAATTATATGCATACAATTATATACATATAATTTGAAACATTGATTTATAAAATAACAGAGGTAAAATACATAATTTGAACACTTGAATAAGGTTTTCATTTATTTTAGTGTTAGTAAGTTTTGAGTAATAATATTTGGTCTATTTGTAATGTTTAATAAACTCCAGCCAACTACGTGTTACATTTGTCCATAAATAATAACCTTCAGGTAACAGCAATACTTCTAATCTGTTCATTCAACGAACAAGAAAGATATGAATGGGAAACTCTACCAGAAGAAGCGGCCCTCAGAATAAACTATATTCAAGTAGACTTCTAAAAAGGGATACTCATTAAGTATTCTATAAATCTGGAGTAAATGTCAATAAAACTTATGATAAAGAAGTTCATCAGTGGTTCTCAAACTTTGACGTGTATCAGAATCACCTAGAAATACCATGAAAATATATCTCACTGGTCCCAATCCTCAAAATGTCTTATCCAAGAAGTCTTGGTTAAGTCCTGAAAACCTACTCTCTAGTAAGCTCGTGGGTAATAGTGACGCTGCTGGTCCCAAGGCCACACTTTGAGAAAAACTGTTTAATAGACTATGGTTGGACACAGAAACAATGAAGAGATCTCCACATATGAAATAACTCTTAGAATTCAACATAATGTGTTATATATTTTTTTCATAAAATTAGTAACAGTGGGTTTTATTCAGACCCAGTCTTACAAATAAAGCAATTTTAGTAGAGAAAATAGTGGGTTGGTGATATCAATTTACATGAACTTAGTGAGTTAAATCTGGAGATTCCTGAAAATCTGAATATTTTTTATATTTCTAGTCAAAAATATAACCAAGAATGTTCTAGTATATTTTTTCCAAATGATGTGTGTCATTAAAATGAAAGCTTATTTTATTTTTAGAAATCCTTACTGATGACGCTAGTCCTTCTCCTGTTTCCACTTCTTTTTCAGTTGTGGAAATAATAAATTACATTAATACTATAATATTAATTGCCTGTAATAAACAGTACATTATTTAAAACATTATGTAATACTTTCCACTATTTCCCATATGCCAAAATATTTAATATCTATGCCTATCTATATACTCATCCACCTGTAATCTTTCCAGATTTTATAAATTTTTTATTATAAATGTTGGCATGTCAGTTATTTCCTTTTTGCTTCTCAGCTCCAAATTCACTTTTCATGGCCTTTCTGAACTCTACTGTTTCAATGAAAAACATTTTAAAAATAGACATTTCTCCTATGCCAGTTGGCAAGACACTTCAGCTTTGTCAGTAGATGGCGCTGGTGGGACACAGGAGTAGAAAGGGACTCGATTCTAGGGGGCTTGTTTCCTTTTTTCTCCTACTGTGTGTGAGCTGCATGCAGCAAAGGCAGCCAGTGGCACTTGGCACTCGCTCGAGCAGCTTCCCAGTCAGTTCCACAGGAGCCTCACAGGACACCTCCGCTTGCTTGAAGCACCTTAGCAAACTCTGTCATCCAGAGCCAGAGTTGTGCTCCCTGCAACGAGGCCTGAACGGCCAGGCCACTGAGGGGAGGGAACTTCCGGATGTATTTCTTCCTTGGATGCTCTGCCTCCACCCTAGCAATAGCGGCTGTTGTCTATAATTCTCTATTCTTCAGAGTTAATCCCTTCTTGCTCTTAATAATTCTCCATATTGCCTTTTCTTTTATTCCAATTACTGCATATTTACTGTCCCGTGGTTGAACTCTAATATAGTTGGTTTCTGTATTATTTAACAAGTGTTATTCTTTAACAATAAAGTGTATGTGGTGTGTGATTTTTCTATACATTATAGGGCAACATTTTAAATGAGCATATTATACCTTAATGTATAATAAATACATATTTTACTTGTTAAATTTCTATATTTACAAACATATTAAATAAAATTTAAATCAACTGTATTATGTACAAATTTCTGACTCTATGACAATTTGAGTTAAATCCATGTCCCTGTCAGCCTGTGCAATTTTAAAAAATACATAGTGTAACCAAAAGTGTCAAATGCGGAACTATATTCTCTATTTTGATATTAAATCTGAGATGACCGATATATGTATTTGTTTCACTGTAACAACCATTTTAATATATGCGAATTTTATAACATTGTGCTGTACACCTTAAAGATGCATAATAAAATTTACTTTTTTTAAAAAGACAGCAAAAAAAATAAATAAATGCCTTATCTAAAATGTTAAGGAAAGAAAACAATATCTGTACGATTATAAACATTCAAATTTTCCAATAACTCTTATGAATTGTACATTCAGAAAAAACAATCACTTTGACCCCCTCGGTTGTGTAATGGCTTAGTTAAATAATTTAGACTGAGTACAGTGAAAATACAACTCTCCATATCTCCCCTCCTAATGACCATTTATGTCTTCTCTCTGGATTCCAACCTTTCCTGCTGCTGGATTAAATATTGGAATGTTTCCATAATCTTTTCAGTCTTCTTAAGCCTGCAGCCATAAAAAAGAATAAATTCATGTCCTTTGCAGGGACGTGTATGAAGCTGGAAACCATCATCCTCAGCAAACTTAACACAGGCACAGAAAACCAAACACTGCATGTTCTCATTCATAAGTGGGATGAGAACACATGAACACAGGGAGGGAAACATCACACAGCAAGGCCTGTCAGAGGGTGGGGGAAAAGGAGAGGGAGAGCATTACAACAAATACCTAATGCATGTGGGTCTTA
Source organism: Callithrix jacchus (assembly GCF_049354715.1). Classification (NCBI taxonomy): domain Eukaryota; kingdom Metazoa; phylum Chordata; class Mammalia; order Primates; family Cebidae; genus Callithrix; species Callithrix jacchus. Next base: position 127,849,443 of record NC_133512.1, read on the forward strand.
AAACCTACACATCTTGTTTCTGGAGTGTGATAAACTCCTTGGTGTTCTTTCTGAGGGAAGGTAGTACATGACTTAACCTCACCTGATAATATTTCACCTGTTCTTTAACAATAATTCATACTAGTTACACTCAGTCATCAAGGATCTCTTTAAGTGTAGGACCTTTGTTTGGTTCCACCCTGGACTTGGCCATCATTTCGTTCTGGGATTCTGACTATGGCCAGGTGCTTTGATGAGGTCTGACCCAGGAACCAATGGATAAAGACCTTGCTGAAGAAGTTAAAAAAAAAAAACTTAAAGAAGACTGCAATAAACACATTAATTTAAAAAAAAAAAACCTAGATGACGTGTTGATAGGTGAAGAAAACCAACATGACATACTTACACTTATGTAACAGACTTGCATGTTCAGCACATGTATCCTAGAACTTAAAATTTTTTAAAAAAGGAAAAAATCTTCCTAAGCCATATAATATTCATATTTTAGTGGTCAATAAATCCACAATATTATCAAAACTTCCAGCAGCTTTTCTCTCACTTAAAGCTTTCCTCTCCACACTGCTACAACATTTGCTTGGAAAATTGTGGCCATATTGCTCAGCTGACCCTTTCTCTTTTCATTGTACCTAATTTTTTCCTTATAGACTACTGTTTCTGACTTTTCCAATGTTTGGGTGAGGGATGAAGTTGGAGTTGGGGAGGGAATTTGAGGCACAGAGTCCAGTCTTGTGTTCATATATGGTGGCTATCCTCCACTTGGTAAGTCACTTGTGGAGATTTCTCTGCTATCTCCAGTTGAAAATGTCTAAATATATTTGCTTTGGAGCAAATAATGCCTCCTTGTCTTCTGCTATAGCCTGAGGATTCTTTTCTCAACCTCTGGGCTTTCAGTCATTCACCCTTCCACTGGTAAACTTTTATGTATTCTCTTGAATGAGATCCTTCTAAGATGAGTCACTCTTGTCTCTGCCTTCCCTCTGGCAACATGCACCTTGGTCCATGAATGGAAAGTCAACAAATATACATTTTTTTTTCACTATACCTGCAGAAAGAGGTAGATCTAATCATAGCTTCTGACTGTTTACGTCTTCATAATTCAGTCAAACATGATACCTTTTGTTCTTCAAGCTCTAGAATACACATGCTGAGCTTTGTGAGCACAGGTATTTCCATTGAAGTATCTTTGCGATGAGTTTCAAATTGAGAAGGGCGAGCATAATTTATTTGCTCATTGAGGGAGAAGAACCTAGGACATTAACATTCTCTGTAAGGAGAGCTCTCCTAGACTATGCAAACCTTTTTTACAAGCTGAAAAGTTTTATTAACTAATCTTAGTAGAACCAATTTTCTTCACCTCCTTCCTATGTCCTTAATGAATCAGATGAAACTCCATCTCATTTTCTATTATGAAGTGCCTTGTAACCTATTACTTTGTTCTCCATATTTAAAGCTCCTTCCAACATTGAGAAAATAAGGAGAATAACAATTAATAAGCTGTTATATTTGCATAACAATAACAACTTTATATTTCAGTGACTGTTCTGCTGTATCTGAAAATTCGGCATACAAACACAGATACAAAACTTATTTAAACTTCCTGGCACTACATATTTTCCTACAATTCACTGCATAAACTTTTTTCCATGACAACTTTGTAGAACAGGGCTGAATTATTAAGGAATATGTCTATAGTCTCTATGGGAAGAACTGTAACTTGGAAGTGGCAACATTCTGTCATATTTCTGAACAGTAAAAATATATTGTTTGATAGTCACTGCTTAATGGGTGAAACCACCATAAAGGAGCCAGACTCTTAAATATGCATAAGTCCCACAACACTTTCTTCAAGGTTTTAGCAAAATTATACTAGAATCCAACACTCTGTTTTTGATTATCCCACTGTAAGATAAGAGTATTATTAAGGTCTTTATTTCTGTTTCTTGTGTTTAATCAAAGATATAAAATTGTAATGTAGCAAAAAGCTTTGAAGTCTCTTGCTGTGAATAATCATGAGCTTGCTTTTACTAGATTTTAGAATTTTTCTGAGACCCAAACTCATTAATATCTTAGTAATTTAAAAGTGAATTGTGGTTTATTTTATATAATGAAATATATGAATGGTATAAAATTTTAAATAAGCGTTGTTACACACTCAGTATGTGCAAGGTATAGCCATGCACTAGTAAACAGTCTACAAGGAACAATTAACATATAAATACATCAACAGCAAGTTAGAGTATTAAATATTTTAATAGAAGTATACATGACAAACAATAAATGACAAGAAAAATGATCTCTGTCATAGGAATGCAGGAAATCAGCATGAAGTGTATTTTGCTTTTGTGTGTTTTTTAAGCAATGAAACTGCTAGCTCCATGACAGCAGGGGTCACTCATTTTTTTCCATCTTTGTACATACAGCATTTGGCATAGGCCATAAAACAATTAATTTTTATTGAGTGTTTTATCGTAATGATGTTTTACTATTTACAAGTGTTAAAAAGATATACTCTGCATAAGTCCTCCTAGAGCAACACAACATAAACCCTGGAAAATTATTAGGGATGGAGGTATGGACATGAAAACCCAAAAATCATTTTTATAGAAAAGTGACTGCTTGAGTCCCCTATCTTATTCTGTAAGAGATAAGTTACTCAGCCTAAAATTATCTGACATATATTTTAGGACTATAGGGGGGCCCATAAATGACAAAATAGAGCACATAAAATGAGGCGGTATATTTTTCTTCTCTATCAATCCTGGAAGCACTATTGCTAGAAGGCAGGTGAAATGTCTGGGGAGCACATTAGAGTGCCAAAAGTGCTGTAATATTCATAGAGCTATAGCAGACAGTTTTGAACGTGATGCCTTCTGGATTTGAAAGATAAATGAGGAGGCAATTCTTTGGGGCCTTGAGTGTGTATGTATCTGTATGTCTCTGTGCTTCTCCGTTAGTAATGTGCCTGTGATACAGAGCCCTGAACTGGGCCTGTCACAGTTAAGTCCCCCATAAATATTCGTTGACTGAAGATTTACACCTCCAGAACCAAAACCTAGTAAACAAAAGTGTATTTCCTCGTTTGCTCCCATTTTTTGTCTCCACTCTGTTTTAACTTTTTTCTATCACCAAATTTTAAAACAAATTTTTGTTTCAATTCCTTCACTTTATACTTAAGTTTTTACTGTCATAAAATTGCTCTCTATATGCTTATCAATTTGACGGGTTTTTGGAACTGAATTTGACAAAGTTTTTGGAATATTTATTTTGTGCAAAGCATTTTCTCATCAATACTGAAGTCGGGTTTTTCTGAATCTTGCATATTTTCTTTGTCTGTGGAGCATGTTGCATGACAAATCCTTTAAATTGAAGCAGGATTCTTTGACCCTGTCAAAATTTCATGTTTTATTTTCCTTCCTATCTCTCTCTATGTCCAAGCTTTTCTTTTCTATTCAGTGCAACTGTTTTTTTAAGCTGGAATACGTCCTCTTCTCCCCTTCATTGACTGTTTCCATTGTCAACTCACATGTTCATAGGACAGATCTACCTTTACATCTTCACAGAATATTTTCAGATGACTATTCTTTCCTTCAGACTCCATATGCTTTGTCACATTTAAATGCTGATAAATCACTTAGATATAATGATGATAATAATAATTACAAGCTGATATTTCCTAGATATATTTTATATGCTAATGCTAAAAACCTAGCCTATAAAAATAGAACATATATTTGCTTTAATTCATCACATTCCATTGAATTCTTCTAAAGAACTGACATCTATTCTTCTAGATATATTCTTTTATACTTTATCTGCCATTGCAAATTTCTTTTCAATTTTGTTACTCTTGGCATTTAGAGTACAAACTTTTTCAAGGTATCTGTCTATCCCACACATCTAACATTCTTGATTTATTTCTCTTTCTTGTGGTAAAGAAACACCTAACATGAAATCCACCCACCTAACAACTATTTTAAGTGTCCACTTTTAACTATAAGCACAAAAGAGCCCTAGAAGGTTTTAATCTTGTTAAACTGAAATTATCCCTATGAAATGACAAACCTTCATTTTCTTTCCCCTTCAGGCCCTGATAACCAGCATTCTACTTTCTGCTTCTATGAATTTGACTGTTTAATATACCACACAGTGGTGTAATCATAAGTATTTGCCCTTCTGTGACTGGCTTATTTCATTAAGCATAATGCCCTCAAGATCCAGCAATGTTGTAGGATAGGAAAGAATTTTCTTCCTTTTTTATAGTTGAATTATTTTCCATGATATATGTAAACATATAATTTTTAAATCAAATTATCTGTCAATGGACATTTAGGTTGCTTCTATCTCTTGGCTGTTGTGAATAAGGTTGCTATGAGTGTGGGATATAAATATCTCTTTGAGGTCCTGATTTCAATTTTTTTGGATAAAGACCTAGAAATGGAACTTCTGGATCACATGGTAGTTCTATCTTTAATTTTTGAGGGAAACTCCGTACTGGTTCCATAGTTGCTGCACCCAACAGCAGAGACAACAAAAGCAAAAATAAACAAGTAGTACCATACCCAAAACTTCTGCACAGCAAAGAGTAATGAACAAAGTGGAAAAGCTATCTACTTGATGGGACAAAATATTTGCAAATTATATATCTTATATGGGGTAAATATCAAAAATATATAAAGAGCTTCTACAACTCAATAGCATAAAAAATCCAATAGCCCAATTAAAGATGAGGCAAAGGTCTTGAAAAGACATTTTTTCAAAGAAAACATACAAATGGCCAAAAGGCATGTAAAAAGTTGCTCAATACCACTAATCATCAGAGCAACGAAAGTCGAAGCCACAGTGAAATATAACCTCACACCTGTTAGAAAGGCCATTATATTAAAAAAAAAAGAAAATGTTTTGATGAGGATGTGGAGAAATTCCAACCCTTGTGCACTGCTGGTGAGAAAGTTGGTTTCAATTTCTCTACATCCTCATTAAAATATTTCATTTTTAAAATAATGGCCTTCCTAACAGGTGTGAGGTGCTATCTTACCACTTTTCCAAACACATCCCAGAGGAAAAATACTAACCCCAGTTGAGGATCACTGGTACAGACAGCACTGCCATTTTAAAAAATTATAACTTTACCTTGAAGATAATATACATATATTGATGGTTTAATTGATGCAAAAGCAGGATAATTTAGTTTGGCAAAAACTCACTTGGGCTGATTCATGGGGAAATGGCTTCAAAGAGCTTTCCTGAGTTGGGCATTTATTTGCTGGTTACCATATGATCCAGGTAAGAGGTGATATGGGAGTCTGTGGTACAAGTATTGAAAGTGGGAAGATTCAATAAGCATTAATGATTTAAAAATAACAAAAAATAAATTTTGATGTTATATAGACCTGAAGGAGATGGTGGACTTAAGGATTATTCTAGATTCCCGGCTTGGGTATGCATAGAGAGAGTGACCTTTCCCTATTTAAGAAATACAAATTCTGGTGGAGTACCTAGCAGAGTAGGAAGTAGATACACAGAGACATCACATCTACAATATGGTCATTGTTACTTTATTCATTTATTGGACTTATTTTATGATGCTCTTAATATTTCCCAGCATAAGTTGTCACAATTACTCACTGAAGGTTTAAAACATAAAAAAGATAAATTAGAGCATGAAAATATAAGAATATTTTAGGAACCTATTCCTGTCTTTTACAAACCTATTTTTGAAAAGAAAAAGGAAGAAAATACCAGAGAAGGCAGAAGAAGGATTTCTAAACCTAGGAGAGAAAAGGGGAGGATAGAATAAAGGAGAGAGAAAGAGAGATATTCTCTGTCTTATAGATGGCACAGGTAGGTAGATATACATATGCTTTTTGTATATCCTCATCCTGCTGGTGAAAATAAGCTCTACCAAAGGGGATGTCATAGTTTAGTTTTTTGTCTTTGATTTTACCATTTGTAATTGATAATTACAATTTGCAATCTCCATACTCTATAAATAAATAAAATATCTCAAGCAGCAAAGCCACATTTTTGAAATAAAAAGTGGATGTCCTGAAATGTATTTTAGCCACATGATCAAAATATCTTCCAGATGATCTAATACAACATAAAATGTTCATTGGCAAAATATCCATACTTCTTTTTTCTTTACATTTTATTGAATTCTTGCAGAAAACATAAAAGAATTATTGTCAATATACATTCATCTATGTCATATGGATATGTATTAAAATAAATAGATATATGACATTTTAACTTCATATATATAATTTGGGAGCAGAGAACTATTTGAATGAAGGCCTACTGTAATACTCATGGGAAATAATATATTAAAAGCAATGTGAAATTCAAATGAGTTTTTACTCCTTTTTTATCTCTTTTTTAGTACATTCTCAGAGGACATTTATTATTTAACATACATTACTTGTTACACCAAAAGCAATTAATTCCACAGGTAATGGAGTTTTATCTTTTATCTTTGAAAACAAAGTGACATAAAATCAAAGCAAACATATGTTTCTAATTTTACATGTATTATCTGATAAGAAATTCAGAAAATTCTACCTAGTGTAAATTGAACCTAGAAAAACCTTTGGGATTTTCAAACAGTTGTTAAAAAAATTCATGTTGCCAAAATTAAGAATACATAATGAAGGAGTGATCTCAGGAACATCTGACTTCAGGCTGTTTTGATTTTTAAAATGCATGAGCTAATGGCTGCATTTATTGTTAATTTCATAAATCACCAAAAATCGTTTTCAAGGAACTTCCCAAATCAACTTAAGACCAAAGAAACAAAAATTGTATGCATATTTTTGGTCAAGAAATCATCTAATAGAAGTAATCTTAATATCCAAGAGTTGTTACCTTTAGAAAATATAATTAAGATTACAGAATCATAAACATGCACTTATAAGAAGATGTACATAATGAATGCTGGTCTGGTAAAAACTGTGATATAATCTACGGTCACTTATATGTGATCACAACTCTGTACTTTTAGTTGCTTAATTTAGAAAAGTTACTTAATTTCCCTAAAACTCATTCTCCCTGTCTGTAGCAGGATTATTAGAGAGACTACATACATTTGGAAAAAAGATTAAACAAAGATACAACCATGTGGAGAATAAAACAGGGACCTTAAATTCAGACTGGCAAGCTTCTAATACAGGCTCTACCACTTAGCAGCTGTGTGAACTTATTCAATTTAGTATCTCCACAGTTAATTTTCCTCCTCTAAAAAAAAGCTACTCAAACCATAGGACTGACCTGTGTATTAAATGAATTAAGGGGCTCAAGATGGCTGACTAGAGATGTAAGGTGCTTGCCTTCTCCAGAAAAAGGAACCCAAATGATAAATAGATAATCACATCTCAAATAACACCTAGGACAGAACACTAGAGTCCAATAGAGAAGTCATGGGAAACATCTCTGACATAGAAAAATTTGACAGTGAGTGACTGGCTTGGCTGAGATTGGCATGAGCCCACAGGGACCCACTATTGCAGGATAAAGTAAGTGAGAGACCCTCAGTAGTCAACATTCCCACCAAGATGTACTGCAATCTGAACCATGAAAGAGCCCTTTTACCCACATGAACCCTGATGCTAGTGTAGGCAATGATCTGGAGACCCCATGAAGGCACTGCACCAGGAAGGGAACTTGCTTTGGGTCACTACCACCTCTGAGACCTAAGCAGCTGCAGCAGGAAGCCACCTTGTGAGTACAGCTATCATGGGACTGCATCCTGCCCTAGGAGCAACAGCTCCTTTATCTCTGCATGCTGGTAGCCTCCACTGATACTTCCCAGTGTCCGCCCAGAGGGCTACAGTAGCACAGTGCTGACTGAACCCAAGGATCCTGTGGAGTCCCCAAAACTCTAGAGTACAGAGAATACTAATTCCCAGGGAAAGGACGGTGCAGTACACCAAAACATAGATCCTGGGAAAACAGAAACCAAAATGCATGCTTTCCAAAGCTGAAAGCTCCTTGTTTGGAGCTGTGAGAAATTACTCCACTCCCAGCAATAATGCAGACTCTGTACTCCAATCTACAAGCTGAGCCTGAGATTCCCTTCCTGCTTTGTACACTGCAGCAGTAGTTTCCACCCCAGGGAATCCAGCTGGATGAATCTGAGATCTATCTGTGGCTGCGGACAGTGATGCTGTCCCACTAGTGAGGCAACCGCTGGCCTTGGGCTTGCACATAGGAAACAAAAATACATCTCCCCCTCCACACACGACCGCAGCTGCAGCCTCTGCTGATGTAGCCGAAGGCTGGGACGGATGGCCAGAAGGCTGCCTGTTTGAAGCTGCTAGTGGCAAGCATGTGCTCACTAGGGGTAGGGGAGGGTGGCCTCCATTATCAGGGTTCCATGTGCAGCTGAGTGTCCTTGCCTCCTTCTGCATGGCCCAGCTCCCACAAATAATAGGTTAATGTGAAAGATGCATGTCTTGGTCCATGGGTGGTAACCCCACATTGCAGCTACTGCCAACACCAGGACTCACTGCTTCAGACCGAGGGTCACCCTGGCACTGCTACTGTCATTGCCTAAACCATGCTGGATACCCAGTGACCCAAAAGCCCACTCACTTGCTTTGTCCATCACTGATACTACCAGCATCTGAGCAAGCCACCTGAATGTCTAAGAGTTGGTCCACGTGGCCCTGCTAACACCTGTTCCAATGAATGCTGCTTTGAGACCAAAGGACAGGTATGCTCAGCCCACCACTGCCATTTCAGGGGCCCAAAGACTGGCTCACCTGGCTTTCCTGTTGGCAGCAAAGTTTTACCCTAGCATCCAATAATAGCTGCACCCTAAATCACTGAGAAAATCACAGATATTACTGATACTGTTTACAACAGAAGAAATCACACAAAGACTACAACACTGCAGGCACCAGAATCAAATCCAAAGCACCTTACTCAACCAACACTATTGATAAAATATAAGGAAAAAGTCCTCCACTACCAAAACAAATTCAAATAATGAAGAATTCATTATTACACCATATGAACAGGTATCAATGAAAGAACACAGTAAACATAAAAGAAAGAAAATGTGACACCTCTAAAGGAACACAATAATTCCCCTGCAACAGATTAAAATTTTTAAAAATCCACAAAAATCCTAGAAAAAAGGAATTCAAATTATGTGACTAAAAAATCTCAGTCAGAACAAGAAAGTTCTGAAAAATAATCCAAAGACAAATTTAAAAATTAAGATGCGAATAATACATTAACCAAAGGGATAGGTATCATAAAGAAAGAACCAAATGGCAATTTTAAAACTGAATGAAATAGAAAATACACTTGAAATCTTCAATAATAGAGCAGATCAAGCAGAATGAAATAATCTCCAAACAAGAAGACAAGTCTTTATAAATAATCAAGTTAAACAAAAATAAATAAAAAAGAACAATGTCCTATATATCACAAAAAGCTTTTTTTGTGACCAAATGTATGAATTATTGTTATTTCTAAAGGTGAAGACAGAATAAAAAGTTTCAAAAATCTATCAAACAAAATGACAAATGAAAACTTCTCAATTCAGACACAGGAGGCCCAGCAATTCACAGATACAGTGCAAAAAGGTCTTTTTCACAGCATATTATAGTCAAACTGTACAAACTCAATTATAAAAAGAAAATTCTAAAAATTGCAACAAAAAACATTTAGTCATCTATTTTTTAAGGTTTTTATCAAAGTAGTGGTAGACTTCTCAGCAGAAAATTCACAGTCCAGGAGAGAATGGGATGATGTATAAACAGCACTGAAAAAAAAAAGACTGTCACCCAAGAATAATATAGCCAGCAAAATTTTTCTTCATAAATGGTGAAATAGTATTTTCCAGAGAAGCAAATGGTGAAGGAATTCACCAACACTAAAACAGGCCTAATAAGAAATGTTCAAGAAAGGCCTCCATTGGTTCCATGACAGAAAACCAGCAAACCAAACAGATAAACAGTAAGAGAGAGAAAACAAAACAAATAATATACCAAACAAGTAGAAAATAATTAATAATATGATACAAATAAAATCTCACATAGCAATAAGTAGCTTAAATATAAGTAGATTAAATTTTCCACTTAAATAATATAGAATAGCTGAGTGGACTAAAGAAAAATATATGTATTTGCTACAAAGAAACACACTTTACTTATAAATACACATAAAGTCTGAAAGTAAAAAAATGGAAAAATGAATTCCATGCAAAGGAAAACCAAAAGCAAGCAGGAGTAGCTATCTATGTATCAAAGAAATCATACTTGAAGCAAAAATATTAAAAAAGAACAAAAAAGACCATTACATAATGATAAAGAAATTGATAGAGTGAGCATATTATAATTTAAAATAAACATGCACCCAACACTGGTGTACTCAAATCCATAAGGCAAATATTACTAGATTTAAAGAGATGGATAAACTCCAAATCAATAATAGTGAGACTTCAATACCCCACTCTCGGCATTAGGTCAGTTAGAAATAAAATCAACAAAGAAATACTGGACTTAAATAGTACTTTTTAAATTGACCTGACACATTTGCAGAACATTTTATAAAACAACTGCAGAAAACACCTTTTTCTCATCACTATACAGAACATTGTACATAATTAAACAAATGTTAGGCCACAAAAGAATCATAAACCAACTAAAGAAATTTAAATCATATTAAGTATCCTCTCAGACCACAACGGAATATAACTAGAAATAAATTCCAAGATAAACTTTGGAAACTATACAAATACATGGAAATATAACAACATGATCTTCAATGACCACTGAATCCATGAAGAAATTAAGATGTAAATTGAACAATTTATTGAGACAAATGAAAATAGGTATAAAACATATATAAGCCTGTGAGAAACAGCAGAAGTGTAATAAGAAGAACTATAATAGCAACAGTGCCTAAGCGAAAAAACAAAAATGTTTCAAATATATAATCCAATGCACTTCAAGGAACTAGAAAAAGAAGAACAAAACAAACCCAAACTAGTAAAAGAGGAGAGATAATACAGAACAATACAGAACTAAATGAAACAGAATAACAAAAAAAAAAAAAAAAAAAAAACAGCAAAGAATCAATGAAACAAAAATTGGTTCTTCAAAAGATAAACAGCATTGACAAACTGCTAAGTGGTCTAACCAAGAAAATAAGAGAGAACACCCAAATAAATAAAATCACAAATGATAAATAAGACAATATAACTAGGCCAGGTGCAGAGGCTCAGGCGTGTAATCCCAGCATTCAGAGAGGCCAAGGTGGGTGGATAATTTGAAGTGCAGAGTTTGAGACCAGCCTGGCCAACATGGTGAAACTCTATCTCTACTAAAAAAAGAAGAAAAAAACAAAAATTAGCTTAATCTGGTGTCGTGTACTTGTAGTCCCAGCTACTTGGGAGGCCAAGGCACAAGAATAGCTTGAACCCAGGATGCCACTGTGCTCCAGCCTGAGTGACAGTATAAAACTGTGTCTCAACAAAAATAAAAATATAAAGAAGATATAACTGATACAACAGAGATTAAAGAGCAATGTTTAGAGGCTATTACAAATATATGCTTACGAATTGGAAAAAGAATAAATTTCTGGAAAAATGCAATCTATCAAGATTAAATCAAGAAGAAATTAAAAACCTGAACAGACCAATAAAAAAGAGCAAGATTGGATCAGAATTAAAAAGCCATTCAATAAAAAAACTCAGAAATGAATGGAATATTTTTGATGGATTTTTTTTTTTCTTACTGGTTAGTTTGAATTTGTTGTAGATTCTGGGTATTAGATGTATAGATTGTGAAGATTTTCTCCCACTCTGTGGGTTGTCTGTTTACTCTGCTGACTGTTCCCCTTGCTTTGCAAAATCTCTTTAGTTGAATTGTGCTAACTCCTGAAATTAATCTATTGTGTCTTCAGGAACTGCACAGGAATATAACTTTTACATATTTCACTTTATTAATTATAAATTCATGTATATCACAGTCTGAATAAAATTATTACAAATTTTGAATAGCAGAAATTTCACACTGTAAGAGCTAGAAATCTCATCTGAAATCACTGTAAGATGATGAAACTTACAGTAAAATGGTTACAACAGATTTACATATTTCCATGTATTTCTTCATAAATGTATGCATGAAATACATCTGATTATATGGGATATTTTACTATGATAGCGTTTTCTCTGTTAAATTTAAAAGTCTAACCAATCAGATGCAAGTAATTGTGATTAGAAATTCACCAACACTTCATAAATACTCAGCGTTTTCCTCAACTAACATTTTAATGTATTATATTAATATCAGTCTTTTTGGAACTTAAAAAGCCATATGAAATACAAAAACCCATAGGTATCAATACAACTAATATTTCAACTTTCTACTGTAAAATTCTACCTGTGAAGAAGACTGACACTTTCTCAATGGTAACACCTCAATTAAATAAGAAAGGGATCCCATATCCAGATAATCAAAATAGCCTTTAAAGAAAATTCTACTATGTTAAGTGAGCCCTTTGGCACAGTGTCAAAGTTCTTCCTTCAAAGCCTTTATTAGGATGTTCTCTCCTGTTGGTACAAACAAGTCAGCTTCACAATCCCATGTACCATAATAAGAGTCTGTAAATTGCTCTTGTACATTTCTCTAAGAGGAATGTTTACTTTTAGAACTTTTATTTGGACTACTGACTTCTACCTAGAGAATAGGATTATAGAATTAATCAAGTGGCAGCATCATCTCAGAATCTTTCAACAATTTGAATTTAAATATGCAGCCAATAGATGATTCCACTTCATACATGATAAACAGGTGAATATGTAGGATTTACATACAGTGATATCTTTCAGAATAACTGTAAAAAGAGTTTTCTTTTCTCTAAATGTCTCACTTCCAAGTATTTTTATCCCTTATGCAAATTACACTGTGCAAGAAAGTCAGTCTTATGGTAAAATGACTCTGTGAAAATACACCCCATTGTGCCCTGAAGCTGACCATTAGGGAATCATTATTAAAAAGACGATGAATGTCTCCCAGTCTGGAGCACCAGCCTGTTAATTTTAACTTTACGTATATGCTATTGGCTATCTGTAGTAGATTAAATGTTATGTAATGCTGTATTTTGTGTGCTCTATTAGGGCCCCTTTGTCTTGTTTTTTATTTATTATTCAGGGCTATTACTGATATTTTTCTGTTGCTCAGTTTTACCTACCAAAAAAACTTTGGTCAATGCAATGCTGAGGGAAAGTCAACATGTTTAATAGAAGTGTTTTGTCATTACTAAAACTTTACCACGTTGAAAACTGTAGAAGGTCTCAGCTCAGTTCAACTAGTTAAGGATTTTTAGTGTGCTTCTGCTTGACCACTAAGTACAACCTGCATATGAACACTTAGTTCATCCTTGAGGAAACACACTGAGTTTGAAGTTATTTAACACTACCACATAAATTTCTATTTGAAGATATTTCCAGTTCCATCCTGAAGTGTATAAAATAATGGGGCAGAGCTAGCAGCATGATTTAATGTATTTTTTCCAGAAATAGCTCTGCCTTTCACAGAAAAACTAGATTAAAAAAAAAAGGAAAATAGAAAAAGATTACTAAAGCATCCTTACTCACTGTAAGCTCTCGCAATAGAGGGCAGATTTTTTGTAAAACGAAGTCCACATAAATAAAATATTTGAATACTTTTATAATATTATCCCTTAGAATGTTTTCTTGATTTTCATTTTCTGTAAATTATTTGTTTTGACAATAAGGCTTGTTCTTGCCCTTAAAGTAAAGCTTGTCAAATTTAACAATTGTTGTTTATTAGCCAAATTGTTTTATTCTTAATTCACAAGCGCAATTCCAAAAGAATGATTATGTATGGTACAGATTTCTTGAAGTTCACTTTGTTGACTTCCCTAATAAGCCTGGGTTCACGATCATTTTACTGTCCTAACTAAAAATGTAGTAGCCTCATCAAGATTTGCTAATGAATTTGTATAGGATGTTTTCCTAAAATATGTAAAAATATATATAACAAATATATATAATAAATATATATATTTACTACAACTAAATCCATTAAATTAGGATAGAGAATAAAGGGTTCCAGAAAAGCAAGCACAGGTTGTATCCTATCTTCTCCTAAGGGGAAGCATTATGGGTTAAATGTCAGTAAATGTCAGCAAAATAACGTCTAAGAAAATGTCTGAATTTGTCTGAGTACAGGGACTTTATTACCTAAGGGATCCCTTGAAAAAAGAGAACACTTATACAAGCATTCATTAAGAAATGTGTTTTTATTGCAATGGCATGGGTGGTAGCGTATTCTGCAATTTTTTTCTGATTTCTATGAATTATTAGCAATGCTGCTGATGTGTTGCATGCTGGAAGATAGGAAAACTGCAAATGAGGATAATTGAAAACAAATAACTTGAAATGGTTCTTCAAATAGTTCTTGAAACCATTTTTCTAATTATGTTTGAAATTATATTGTAGTGTTAACGTCAGCATTACTCCATGGTTTCAGAAGATAAAAAGACTATACAATTCACTCAGCTGGTCTTCTTTTATACCCTTTCAACCTGGGAACACTATACTACCTACACACCGTTTTGACACTATATGTTCTCAGATTTGCCCAATAACTAAAGTTACTGTCTCTCCATAGAATTTCATCTGTAAAAGAATATGAAACAAAATGAATCAATGTTGAAACATGCTTTTTTAGGAGACTGAAACCAAATATCTAAGAATGTTCTTATGTTTATTTAGGCTTTCTGTTTGTTGTGGTTTTTATTTTTAATCAAGAGAGACTTTTAAACAACTCTGGACTAATAAAGACTTCTCAATTATACTGGGTTGCCTGAATTTCCTTCTTTCTTAAATTTTGAGACAACATACAAACAGTAAAATACACAAATATTAATATACGTTTTAAAGAATATATAGACACATATGTGTGTTTATGTGTAGGTATTTGTGTATAGAGAGGCATAGCAGTAGTGAGTGATAGAGATGTGGCATATGTAACAGCACTAATTATATCAACATAGAGAAGATTTCCAATATTCTTCCCAGTCATACTCTCCTGTAAGTAACTACTATTTGGACTTCTATTACCATAGATTAGCTTTGTCTGTTAAAAATTTCATATAACTTGCATCATACAGACATAATTTTTGAATTCTGTTGTTTCTCATGGTATTTCCTGTAACAGTGGTCATTATTTTTTCTTATTCACATGTAGCTTTGCATGGCATAAATGTAAAAATTGTCTTTATATATTCTATTATTGATGGGCATTTGGTTTATTCCAAATGTTGTCCCCCATGAACAAAGTTCTCTGACGTTACTTGTGCATGTCTTTGGGTAGAAATATAAATTTGATAGATACACCCAGGAGTGGAATTGTTTTCAGTAAATATTTAGTTAATTTAAGTATCATAGATATGGACAGAGTATCTTCTAAAGTGATTATTTCATCTGGATATTCTTAAATAGATGGTTAAATAATATCACTGGAACTTATTCTATATTTGAATATTTATATTATTATGTTTACTAGAAGTAGTATCATTTTATATTATGCATTATGGAAGTAGATAAGACTTCACTCTGTATTACAGTCTTTCCAGTTAAAGTAACCATGGGGCAGGTCTAGTAGTAATACCAGAGGGAAAAAAGGATCTGCAAAAGACTGTAATAAACAGCAATATAAACATCTAATTATTTGATGCTCATACAGAGCTATACAGTGTTCTAGAGTAGTCAGCACACTTTTTCTGTAACAGGCTAGATGTAAAAATGTTAGCTTTGTGGTTTCTGTCACAACTACACAACTTTATGAATTTTTAAAACAGTCATGTGTCACAAAATATCATTCCACTTTTGAAAATTCATAGCTCAAAAGTCATTCCACCACTGTGGAAGACAGTCTGGCACTTCCTCAAGGACCTAGAAATAGAAATTCCATTTGACCCAGCAATCTCAGTACTGGGTATATACCCAGAGGATTTTAAATTATTCTATTATAAGGACATATGCACATGTATGTTCATAGCAGCACTGTTTACAGTAGCAAAGACCTGGAACCAACCAAAATGCCCATCGGCAATAGACTGAACAAGGAAAATGTGGCACATATACACTATGGAATACTCTGCAGCCATAAGAAACAATGAGTTCGTGTCCTTTGTAGGGACATGGTTGAATCTGGAAATGATCATTCTCAGCAAACTGACACAAGAGCAGAAAATCAAACACTGCATGTTCTCACTCATAAGCAGGTGTTGAACAATGAAAACACATGGACACAGGGAGGGGAGCATCACACACTGGGGTCTGTTAAAGGGGGCAAGGGGGTGACAGCAGGGAGGGGTGGGAGGTCGGGAAGGATAACATGGGTAGAAATGCCAGATGTGAGTGACAGGGGGATGGAGGCAGCAAACCACATTGCCATGTGTGTACCTATGCAACAATCCTGCATGATCTGCACATGTACCCCAGAACCTAAAGTGCAATAAAAAAAAATAATAAAAGAAAATTCTGCCATTTTTGACATCATGTGTGAACCTTAAAGGCATCATACAAAGTAAAGTAAGCCATAAGAAAGAAAAATACTGAATATTCTCACTTACATGAGTTATCTCCAGAAGTGGAAACTATAGAAACAAAGAATAATGCTGGTTGTAAGTCTTTAGGAGGTGGTAGAGATGAGATAATGTTGGTTAAAGGGTACACACTTTCAGTTACAAGATGAATATGCTAATGGATCTAATGTTCATAATAGTGACCATAGTTAATAATACTATATTGTATATTTGAAATTTGCTAAGACAGTAGATAAGTTCTTTTTTTTAATTGCATTTTAGATTTTGGGGTACATGTGAAGAACATGGAAGATTGTTGCATAGGTACACACATGGCAGTGTGATTTGCTGCCTTCCCCTCCATCACCTATATCTGGCATTTCTCCC
Source organism: Callithrix jacchus (assembly GCF_049354715.1). Lineage (NCBI taxonomy): Eukaryota > Metazoa > Chordata > Mammalia > Primates > Cebidae > Callithrix > Callithrix jacchus. The sequence goes on from NC_133512.1 coordinate 127,866,396, forward strand.
CATGCTATCTCTCCCCAACTCCCCACCCCCCCACTGTCCCCCCAACAGAACCCCAGTGTGTGATGCTCCCCTCTCTGCATCCATGTGTTCTCATTGTTCAACACCCACCTATGAGTGAGAATATGTGGTGTTTGGTTTGCTGTTCTTATGTCAGTTTGCTGAGAATGATGGTTTCCAGGTTCATTCATGTCCCTACAAAGGGCAGGAACTAATCGTTTTTTTTGATGGCTGCATAATTTTCCACAGTGTATATGTGCCATATTTTCCCTGTCCAGTCTATCATCAATGGGCATTTTGGTTGGTTGCAGGTCTTTGCTATTGTAAACAGTGAGATCTTAAGTTCTTTTACCACACACATGCACAAACAATAAATATGTGAGGATGTGACAATTAGCTTGATTAAATCATTTCACAATGTATACATGTATGATCACTTTATACATTCTAAAAATATGCACTTTTGTCAATTGTACCTTAATAAAGTTGAAAACAAAAAAAATTATGCTTTAGGTATGCCTGTGTAGCCCCCATCAAGATTATTCTTAGGCAGTTTCTGGAAATTTAGAAATGTCGGCAGATAAAAGAGGGAATTTAACACTTTAAAAAAGGAAACATTATAAGATCAATACCACATTTTTTATGACTTTTGACCCTATGGAATGACAGTCTACACTATGGATGACTAAAACTTATATATAACAACATAATTACTACCTTTAAAAGCATATAGAAAAATGTCCAGAGAAACCATGTCCATATCTACTGTAAATTGAGGATACAAATTTTATAAGGAAGAGAGCTAGAGAAGAACCTAAATCTTATTTAAACTCTTTCTGAGTCTCTGACTAATACCTTAACTACACAAGCACAAGGCAGACACCCATACGTTTTAACTCCTTTCTGGAATTTTGCCTACTGTATTCAGTACACGTTAACTGTATACAAATTTTTCTTAAAAAATGGGAAATTTAATTTCAACTCTGCTCATAAAAAGCAAAAATGGTTTATATTTTCAGAGTCCAATTGTGCTAGAAGGAATAATTTATATGGCTTCAAAGTAAGAGATTAGACAGGTAATGCATCCAATTCACCCGAAAACACCCCCCAGCTCTTAAATGGTGTGGTACGTGCACATTCCTTACTGCTACCTGAAGTCATATTATTGTGACAATTATTGGATATTTCATAGGACATAATGAGTTACTTTTTGTAGTAAGCTGAGTTATGGCTCTGTGTTTTCCACAACATTGTTTGTTAGATTGAGGCTTTAGAATTAAAATTTTAACTTAATCTCCTCTCATTAAAAATTTAAAATAAATCATAAACTGTAACTGGATTAATATCTTGTGGTAGTCTTTAGTACTGATCTATAGCATTTCTGTTTCTCTTTTTTTCTAGTTGTAAACTAGAACTGCATTTCACTCTGACAGCTAATGAAATATGAACATAATTGACATATAAAATCACAGAGAGCATCACACACTGGGATCTGTTAGGGGAGGTGGGGAGGTTGGGGAGGGATAACATGGAGAGAAGTGCCAGATATAGGTGATGGGGGGATGAAGGCAGCAAACCACATTGCCTTGTATGTACCCACACAACAGTCCTGCATGATCTGCACATGTACCCCAGAACCTAAAGTACAACAACAACAAAAAATCACTGGAGTATAGCCTTGAAGAGTTAATGCACATCCTTTTCTGTCTTTTTTTTTTTCTATTTCTATATTTATTAGTGATATGTCACATGGTTGTCACTTTTAACTCCCTGAGAGACAATAACACAAAAACAGGAAATATATAAGAAAAAGGGGCCCGGAGAAAAAAGAAGAAGGCACAGTAGGAGCAACTCAGCTCTCAGTGAAGATGCAGAGTGTGAGTGAAAGCCACATTTCCAGACAGATCTTTGTTGCCCACAGAACAGGGAAATTCCCAGGTGTAGGAGAGACATGGGATGCCAGCGCAGCTGTTTCGGCTGGAGCGGCCATTTTGGCTGGCGCCACAGTGCAAGAGCACTCCACACAAAACGCACTGGTCTGGGTACCCTGTTAAACTGGATATCTGAGATTTGGGAGGGCAGATTAGCATATCCATCTGATTAAACGGGACTTGGACAGTGAGCCAGACCAGGAGATTCCTGGGAAACGATGTTTGGGCAGGCAAAGTGGGTCGCTGCATGGGAAATAACACAGATCCCAGTGCCGTATCAGCAGGCGACTGAAACACCTGGGAGAGAGTCAACCATTCAACTTAAAAAAAAAAAAAGTGGGGGGCTCTGAGGCAGGGAGCCAGGTGATCAGGCTTGGCAGGTCCCACTCCCACAGGGACAAACAAAACGGCAATACGAAACACTCTGGATTGAGAGTTTCACTGTGGGCGCAGCTGAACCCAGGACAGTGCAGCTCAGTGGCGGATGGGCGTCCACCATTACCGAGGCATTCCACGCCTACTGAGGTACACTCCAATTGCAGACGCAGCCTGCCATTGCTGAGGCAACCCGCCATAACAGAGAGACTCTGCCAGCATGGCGGAGCACACAACAGCCGGGCAGAGCCCACAGCAATGGGGCGAAGCCCACGGCAGCAAGGTGGACCCAACAGCAACAGGGCAGAGCCTTGGCAGGCAAATAGTGACTAGACTGCCTCCTAGCTGGGCAGGACAGTGCAACAGATACTCAGAAAGAAAGCCCTAACTCCCCGAGACAGAGCATCTGAGGAAAAAATGGGGTTTTATGAGTTCTGCTGCAGCAGACTTAAACACACTGGCCTAACCGCCCTGAATGATCAGTGGAGCTCATAGCTCAGCACTCGAGCTCCTATAAAGTACAGACTGCCTCCTCAAGCAGCTCCCTGACTCCTGTAAATCTAAAGAGTCACCTCAAAAAGGACTGTTCAGACTGACATTTGGCGGGCATCATTCTGGGACAAAGATAGCAGCAGAAACTGGTAGCATCCCTCACTGTTCTGCAGCTGCTACAGGTGTACTCCCGAAAAGCAGGGCCTGGAGTAGACCTCAGCAGTCTTACAGCAGAGGGGCTAGGCTGTTAGAAGGAAAAGTAAGTAACAGAAATACTTCATCATCAACAATCTGGGCGTCCACTCAGAGACCCAATAGAAAAGTCAGCAACTACTCAGACAACAGATGGATAAACCCACAACGATGGAAAGAAACCAGCGCAAAATGGAGGAAAACACCCGAAACCAAAACACATTGCCTCTTACAAAGAACCAAAACTCCTCACCAGCAAGGGAACAAAGCTGGACGAAGAATGAGTGTGAAGAAATGATGGTATCAGACATCAGAAGGTGGGTAATGAGAAACTTCCGTGAGCTAAAAGATCATGTTCTAAATCAATGCAAAGAAAGGAAGAACCTTGAAAAAAGATTTGCAAAAAAGATACAAGGAAATGATAACAAGAATAGATAACTTAGAGAGGAACATGAATGAATTGAAGGAGCTGAAAAACACAAAATGAGAACTTCGCAAAGCATGCACAAGTTTCAACAGCCGAATTGACCAAGCAGAAGAAAGGATATCAGAAGTCGAAGATCAACTCAATGAAATAAAATGAGAAACCAAGATTAGAGAAAAAAGCACAAAAAGGAATGAACTAAGTCTCCAAGAAATGTGGGACTATGTGAAGAGACCTAACCTACGTTTGATAGGTGTACCAGAATGTGACGAAGAGAATGAATCCAAGATGGAAAATACTCTTCAGGATATTTTCCAGGAAAATTCCCCCAACCTAGCAAGGCAGGCCAATATTCAAGTCCAGGAAATAGAACACCACAAGGATATTCCTCAAGAAGAGCAACCCCGAGGCACATAATCGCCAGATTCACCAGGGTTGAAATGAAGGAGAAAATACTAAGGGCAGCCAGAAAGAAAGGTCAAGTCGCCCACAAAGAAAAGCCCATCAGACTCACAGAAGATCTCTCAGCAGAAACTCTACAAGCCAGAAGAGAGTGAGGGCCAATATTCAACATCCTTAAAGAAAAAAACTTTCAACCCAGCATTTCATATCCAGCCAAACTGAGCTTCATAAGTGAAGGAAAAATAAAATCCGTTGCGAACAAGCAAGTACTCAGAGATTTTGTCACCATCAGGCCAGCTTTACAAGTGCCTCCTGAAGGAGGCACTACACATAGAAAGGAACAAACAGTACCAGCCATTCCAAAAACATACCAAATGCTAAAGACCACCAACAAAATGAAGAATCTATATCAACTAATGGGCAAAACAGCCAGCTAGCATCAAAATGGCAGTATCAAATTCACACATAACAATATTAACCATAAATGTAAATGGGCTAAATGCACCAATCAAAAGACACAGACTGGCAAATTGGATAAAAAACCAAAACCCATCAGTGTGCTGTATCCAGGAAACCCATCTCACATGCAAGGATACACAAAGGCTCAAAATAAAGGGACGGAGGAAGAGTTACCAAGCAAATGGAGAGCAAAAAAGGGCAGGAGTTGCAATTCTCATCTCTGATAAAATAGACTTTAAAGCAACAAAGATCAAAAGAGACAAAGAAGGTCATTACATAATGGTAAAAGGATCGATACAACAAGAAGAGCTAACGATCCTAAATATATATGGACCCAATACAGGAGCACCCAGATATATAAGGCTAGTTCTTAACGACTTACAAAGAGACTTAGACTCCCACACAATAATAGTGGGAGATTTTAACACACCACTGTCAACATTAGACAGATCAACCAGACAGAAAATTAACAAGGATATCCAGGGCTTGAACTCAGACCTGGAGCAAGCAAACCTGATAGACATTTACAGAACTCTCCACCCCAAATCCACAGAATATACATTCTTCTCGGCACCACATCACACCTACTCTAAAATCGACCACATAATTGGAAGTAAAGCACTCCTCAGCAAATGCAAAACAACTGAAATCATAACAAACAGCCTCTCAGACCACAGTGCAATCAAGTTAGAACTCAGAATTCAGAAACTAACTCAGAACCACACAGCTTCATGGAAACTGAACAACTGGCTCTTGAATATTGACTGGATAAACAACGAAATGAAGGCAGAAATAAAGAAGTTCTTCAAAACCAATGAAAATGAAGACACAACATACCAGAATCTTGGGGACACATATAAAGCAGTCTCCAGAGGAAAATATATAGCAATAAGTGCCCATATGAGAAGAGTGGAGAAATCCAAAATTGACAACCTATCATCAAAATTGAAAGTGCTTGAGGAGCAAGATCAAAAATCTCAAAACCCAGCAGAACACAAAAAATAACTAAGATCAGAGCAGAACTGAAGGAGATAGAGACATGAAAACTCTTCAAAAAATCAATGAATCTAAGAGCTGTTTTTTTGAAAAGTTCAACAAAATAGACAGACCACTAGCCAGACGGATAAAAAAGAAAAGAGAGAACAACCAAATAGATGCAATAAGAAACGATAAAGGGGAAATCATCACAGATTCCACAGAAATTCAAAACATCATCAGAGAATATTATAAACAACTCTATGCACATAAACTAGTAAACCTGGAAGAAATTGATAAATTCCTGGACACCTGTGTCCTCCCAAACCTAAACCAGGAGAAAGCCAAAACTATGAATAGACCAATAACAAGGTCTGAAGTCGAGGCAGCAATTAAGAGCCTACCATACAAAAAACGGCCAGGTCCAGATGGGTTCACAGCCAAATTCTACCAGACACACAAAGAGGAGCTGGTACCATTCCTTCTGAAACTATTCTAAATAATCGAAAAAGAGGGAATCTTTCCCAAATCATTTTATAAGACCAACATCATCCTGATACGAAAACCCAGCATATACTCAACAAGAAAAGAAAACTTCAGGCCAATATCCACGATGAACATAGATACAAAATCGTCAATAAAATACTGGCAAACCAATTGCAACAGCACATCAAAAAACTTATCCATCATGATCAAGTAGGATTCATCCCAGCGATGCAAAGCTGGTTCAACATACGCAAGTGCATAAACGTAATTCACCACATAAACAGAACCAAAAATAAAAACCACGTGATTATCTCAATTGATGCAGAGAAGGCATTTGACAATATTCAACTGCACTTTATGCTAAAAACCCTCAATAACCTCGGTATTGACAGAACATATGTAATAAAAGCTATTTACGACAAACCAACAGCCAATATCATACTGAATGGGCAAACTGGAAGTATTCTCTTTGAAATCCGGCACTAGACAAGGATGCCCCCTTTCACCACTCCTATTCAATATAGTACTGGAAGTTCTAGCCACAGCAATCAGGCAAGAAAAAGAAATAAAGGGTATTCAAATAGGAAAGGTGGAAGTCAAATTGTCTCTATTTGCAGACGACATGATAGGATACCTAGAAGACCCCATCACCTCAGCCCAAAAACTCCTGAAACTGATAAGCAACTTCAGCAAAGTCTCAGGATATAAAATTAATGTGCAAAACTCAAAAGCATTCCTATACACCAATAACAGACTTAAAGAAAGCCAAATCAAGAACGAACTGCCATTCACAATTGCTACAAAAAGAATAAAATACCTGGGAATACAACTCACAAGTAATGTAAGGGACCTCTTCAGGGACAACTACAAACCACTGCTCAACGAAATAAGAGAGGACACAAACAGATGGAGAAACATTCCATGTTCATGGTTAGGAATGGCTATACTGCCTAAAATAATTTACAGAATCAATGCTATCCCCATCAAGCTACCATTGACTTTCTTCAGAGAACTAGAAAAAACCACCATGAACTTCATAAGGAACCAAAAGAGAGCCCGCATAGCCAAGTGGATTCTAAGCAAAAAGAACACAGTGTGAGGCATCACACTACCGCACTTCAAACAATACTACAAGGCTGTAGTAATCAAAACAGCATGGTACTGGTACCAAAACAGAGATATAGACCAATGGAACAGAACAGAGGCATCGGAGGCAACACAACATATCTACAACCAGACAATCTTTGATAAACCTGACAAAAACAAGCAATGAGGAAAGGATACCCTGTTTAATAAATGGTGTTGGGAAAACTGGCTAGCCATGTGCAGAAAGCAGAAACTGGACCCCTTCCTGACACCTTACACTAAAATTAACTCCAGATAGATTAAAGACATAAACATAAGACTTGGCACCATAAAAACCCTAGAAGAAAATCTAGGCAAAACCATCCAGGAAATAGGAGTAGGCAAGGACTTCATGAACAAAACACCAAAAGCATTGGCAACAAAAGCCAAATTAGACAAATGGAACCTAATCAAACTCCACAGCTTCTGCACGGCAAAAGAAACAGTCACTAGAGTGAATCCGCAACCAACAGACAGGGAAAAAACTTTTGCAGTTTACCCATCTGACAAAGGGCTGATATCCAGAATTTACAAAGAACTCAAACAGATTTACAGGAAAAAAAAACCAGCCCATTCAAAAATGGGCAAAGGATATGAACAGACACTTTACAAAAGAAGACATACATGACGCCAACAAACATGAAAAAATGCTCATCATCACTGGTCATTAGAGAGATGCAAATCAAAACCACATTGAGATACCATCTCACGCCAGTTAGAATGGCGATCATTAAAAAATCTGGAGACAACAGATGCAGGAGAGGATGTGGAGAAAAAGGAACACTTTTACACTGTTGGTGGGAGTGTAAATTAGTTCAACCATTGTGGAAGACAGTGTGGTGATTCCTGAAGGCCTTAGAAATAGAAATTCCATTTGACCCAGCAATCCCATTACTGGGTATATATCCAAAGGATTATAAATCGTTCTACTATAAGGACACATGTACACGAATGTTCATTGCAGCACTGTTTACAATAGCAAAGACCTGGAACCAACCCAAATGCCCATAGATGATAGACTGGACTGGGAAACTGTGGCACATAAACAGCATGGAATATTATGCAACAATCAAAAATGATGAGTTCGTGTCCTTTGTAGGGACATGGATGAATCTGAAGAACATCATTCTCAGCAAACTGACACAAGAACAGAAAATGAAATACTGCATATTCTCACTCTTAGGCAGGTGATGAAAAATGAGAACACATGGATACAGGAAAGGGAGTACTTCACACTGTGGTCTGTTGGGGGGAATAGGGGAGGAACAGCAGAGTGGGGAGCTGGGGGGGGATAGCCTGAAGAGATATGCCAAATGTGGGTGAAGGGGAGGAAGGCAGCAAATCACACTGCCATGTGTATACCTATGCAACTATCTTGCATGTTCTGCACATGTACCCCAAAACCTAAAATGCAAAAAAAAAAATAAAGAAAAAAAGTAAAAGAAAAAGGATACAGAGGAAAGCATAAAATATATCTCCATGCAAATATGCAAAAGATAAATACTCTCCAAACTAGGACTGGAGGGGGAAAAAGAATGTAGGTTATTGAAGAAAGAGTAAGCCAGAAATAAAGAAGATGAAGTGGTATATTTGGTGAGTAATGACTGAGCATCACTAATTAAACAACAATTCTTCTCTAGATTCCCCATTCCTGAATCTGAGGCAGAAAATATTCAATGGCCATTATGAAGATGTCTCTTTATGTAACCACACATACTTGTCAATTTTAAAATGGCGTTTTCCCCCCAAATACTGCATGTTCTCACTCATAGGCAGGTGTTGAACAATGAGAACACATGGACACTGAGAGGGGAGCATCACATACTGGGGTCTGTTGGGGGGGCAGAAGGGGGACAGCAAGGTGTAAGGAAGTTGAGAAGGGATAACATGGGAAGAAATGCCAGATATAGGTGACGGGGGGAATGGAAGCAGCAAACCACCTTACCATGTATGTACTTATGCAACAATCCTTCATGATCTTCACATGTACCCCAGAACCTAAAGTACAATAAAAAATAGCTCTCTAGAACTTTTAATCATGTAGAATAATTAATAACTTACTTGCCAACCAACAGAAAGCTACAAAATGCATCACCTTTCAGGATGGTTGCGTATTATTTCAATACATGAAAACTAGAAAAATACACCACCACATGGTAGCTATAGCGTATAGAGAAGAATTCTATACATAGTATTTTGAAAAGCAAAGACCTTCTCAACCAACTTTGTTACACTCATCTCCACCACACATGGAATAAAATAAAAACCCACGACATAGCAGAAGTGAATACACATTTAACTTGACTCCAAACTATTGTGGATTGTACAACAGCCACGATACTATCCTTTCTCTCTCCTTTCTCTCTCCTTCCTTCCTTCCCTTCCCTCCCTCCTTCCTCCCTTCCTTCACTCCTTTTTTTTTCCCAGGAAAAAGTCAGGTGCTCTGGATAGCACAGAAAAATCAACCAATATTTTATTAATATGTTCCCTCTCTCCATAACAGGGCAGAAAATGATTTTCTAAGTTCAAAGAAAAAAATGAAAGTCACTAGTGCTCCCTAAATAATTCAGATTCCATATGCAAAACAGATCATCAGTGTGCTAATACTAGAAAATGTACAACTCTAAATGTAAAAGAGCTCTGATAATACAAACTGAAACTGTCCTACTTCATGAAATCTGAACTAAGGAAACATAAAAACTGATAATGTATGAGAAATAAATATAGCGTTAAAAATATGCCCAAAAGTTTCTTAAATTTTTAAATTATTCATCTTAGATTTTCATTTTGTGTGTGTGAGGAAAGAGATTTTGAGTATAAAATTCTAAAATGTGTTAGCATTTTATTCTCTTGCTACCTGTTTGACTGTTCACCCACATAATGGAATGTGACAGAAAAGTCATTTTTGTAAGCATATTTAGCTTAGCTAGACATACACAGAGCATAATTTCCTATTTTCTTATACGCCAACAAGTAGGATTCTCACATATCAGAACTGTACAAGAACACAAGTCTTCACTTCTAGTAAAAAGGCATCTGCTCTCTTGCTGCTCTATCAAGTTTAGTTATGCAAATACGATTGAATGAAGCTAGACTCCTAGACTCCCTGTGTAGTCCTGCCTGCTATTAATGCATCTGTAAGAGTCTTCTAAAGACTCCTGTGAAAATGTTTCAATAAGTGTAATGACTTTTCTGTGAAAAAAAAATAGAGCTAAAAAGGAAATGTTATCAAGTGGAACAAATTATTAACAACTTGGAAAAACAGATGCTTAAATCCTTTCCACTTGAAAAGTATTTATTAAGCCTGTGATTTGCCTAACCCTGTTTCAGGCACTGAATGGTATTAAAAAAGGTTGCTAGTTGGGCTCAGTGGCTCATTCCTATAGTCCCAGCACTTTGAGAAGCAAAGGCAGGTAAATCACGAGGTCAATGGTTCAAGACCATCCTAGCCAATATGGTGAAACCCCGTCTTTATTAAAAACACACAAAAACATCAGCTGGACATGGTGGTATGTGGCTGTAATCTCAGCTACTTGGGAGGCTGAGGCAGGAGGATCACTTGAACCCAGGAAGCAGAGGTTGCAGTGAGATGAGATCACACCACTGCACTCCAGCCTGGAGACAGAGAGAGACTCCCTCTCAAAAAAAGAAGAAAATGCAGCTGATTTGAATTTTGCCTTCAAATATTCATACAAAAGAAATAAAGTATCCAAATATGAGTTTCAGGTAATGAACATCAAAAACACTCAAAAGAGAAATAACGAAGACAGCTTCTTGAAAATATCAACTTTCAGCATTTGTTTCATTGCATGATCAAGACACTGCATTAAAACTTGAGAGACACATAAATGTTATAAATGAATTATAGTATAACTGGGATTTAAATACATTTTGTAGTTGAGATAAAACTCATGACCTCTGGGAACACAGAGGGAAACTCAGTGCATAATTTACATTAACCTATAGAGGAGGTTAAATTTAAGTCAAATACAATATTAACATTGTGAATATATGACAGATTAATATGATTTTGACTGGAGAAGAAGAAAATGGAGTGATGTACAGAAAGATTAAAATAGCTTAGCTTAAGAAGGTAAGATGCAACTTGGATACTCTTTTGAAGAAATGATTTATTTTGATTGAAAGGGAAATTTAAGAATACAAAATATGAAAATGTAGCCAGGTGCAGTGGATCAAGCCTGTAATCCCAGTACTCTGGGAGGTGGAGGTGGGTGGATCACCTGAGGTCAGGGGTTCCAGCCCAGCCTGGCCTACATGGCGAAACCCTGTCTCTACTAAAATATACAAAAATTACCCGGGCATGGTGGTAGGTACCTGTAATTTCAGCTACGTGGGAGGCTAAGACAGGAGAATCACTTGAACTCAGGAGGTAGAGGTTGCAGTGAGCCAAGATCATGCCATTGGACTTCAGCCTGGGCAGCAAGAGTGAAACTCCATTTCAAAAAAAAAAAAAAAAATATATATATATATATATATACATAAATGCATATTGAATATAGAATATACCAATTCTTATTGCATATATATATTTTAAAAATACATATATTAAAATATGTTTGATTTTATTTTTATTTATTTATCTTTTTAGAAACAAGTTCTCCCTGTGTCACCAAGGCTGGAGTATAGTGGCATGATCATAGCTCATAGCAGCCTCAAATTTCCTGGGCTCAAGTGATCTTCCTGCTTCATCCTTGCCCAGTTAATTCTTTCTATTTATTTATTTATTTATTTATTTATTTATTTATTTATTTATTTTTTAATTGCATTTTAAGTTTTGGGGTACATGTGCAGAGCATGCAATACAGTTGTATAGGTACACACATGGCAGTGTGTTTTGTTTGCTTTCTCCCCTTCACCCCCATTTGGCATTTCTCCCCAGGCTATCCCTCCCCACCTCCCCCTCCCACTGGCCCTCCCCTTTTCCCCCCAATAGACCCCAGTGTTTAGTACTCCCCTCTCTGTGTCTATGTGTTCTCATTTTTCATCACCCACCTATGAGTGAGAATATGCCCAGTTAATTCTAAAGAAACAAAAAAGAAAGAAGAAGAAGAAGAAGAGGAGGAGGAGGAGGAAGAAGAAGAAGAAGAAGAAGAAAGAAAGAAAGAAAGAAAGAAAGAAAGAAAGAAAGAAAGAAAGAAAGGAGAAGAGGAAGAAGAAAAAGAAGAAGAAGAAGAGGAGGAGGAGGAAGAGGAAGAAACGAAAGAAGGAAGGGAAGGAAGGGTAGGGAGGAAGGGAGGGAGGGATGAAGGGAGGGAGGGAGGGAGGGAGGGAGGGAAGGAAGGAAGGAAGGAAGGAAGGAAGGAAGGAAGGAAGGAAGGAAGGAAGGAAAGGAGGGAGGGAGGAAAGGAGGGGGGAAGGGAGGAAGGGAGGAGGGAGGGAGGGAGGGAAGGAAGGAAGGAAGGAAGGAAGGAAGGAAGGAAGGAAGGAAGGAAGGAAGGAGGGAGGGAGGGAGGGAGGGAGGGAGGGAGGGAGGGAGGGAGGGAGGGAAGGAAGGAAGGAAGGAAGGACAGGAGGGAGGGAGGAAAGGAGGGGGGAAGGGAGGAAGGAAGGAAGGAAGGAAGGAAGGAAGGACAGGAGGGAGGGAGGAAAGGAGGGGGGAAGGGAGGAAGGGAGGAGGGAGGGAGGAAAGAAGGAAAAGTAGAGAGATGGGCTCTTGCTATTTTGCCAAGGCTGGTCTTGAACTTCTGGCCCCAAGTAACCCTTTGGCCTTGGCCTCTCAAAGGGCTGGGATTATAGGTGTGAGTCACTGCACCCAGACAAAATATGTTCCAGAAAGCAACTCTAACAATAGTATAAAAGATAAACTAGAGATATATGAGTTAATTGGCACTGTTTTAATCAGTCATTCATGTATCTGTTTCTACACAACAGTTGCTTGAAGGTGTTTGGCAAAACCCCAATTCCTTGAGATGTTAAGAAGTGTTATGTTAGAAGAAAAAACTGAGATAAAATACAAGATTGTTAAAGAGTGTTATGAAACAAAATAAATAATATTTGTGGTCAAATAAATTTGAAAATACTGATCTGAGAGTTAAGCAAAAATACTCACTAGAGGTCATAGGATAATTTAAAACATGTTAATTTATTTTCAAGTAGAGACTATTTCACACATTCTAATGTTTTAGAAATATGATTTCTATGTTTTAGAATTTCAAACATTCTAAAATGTTAACATTTCCAATTTTTCTAAGGAAAGATTCAAATACATTTTTGAAGGATAGTTTTTAAATTACTAACTTATTATTACCTAAAACTTCCTATAAATGCTAACTGAAAGCAATGAGTCTAATTAAAGAAAAGGGCTAAAATGGAAATTGAGGGCCATATGATGTTTCTGCCTCACCTTTTACTCTACTTCAGTAATGTCCCAAGTGGCCATCCTAATTCCTAAATATTTTAGGAAGATCCTGTAGCTTTAACTCAAAAATTCTTCTTCAGGGTCCACTGAAATTCACATTATTTAGGGCATATAGTGATTAATCTGTAAAACCCACTAGCAGCTACTGTTGCCTTGGGTTTTTATTTTATTATTATGCCTAGTGGTTTTTGATGGCATGATAATATATGAAGTTTGACAGAATAATCTATTGCATTTCTTTCCACCCAAAGAGGGTTTAAAATGTCTCTTCTTTATTGTACAATACTAAATATGGCAAAGAAAACACAGGAAAAGAGTAACAACAACAAAAAAGAAAAACAAGACAGAAACAAAGGGCATTGAGCTAAGAAAGAAAATGGAGTAATTAGAAAATATGTTAGTTCCACAGGTACAGCAGGAGTCCAGCATTTGCAGAATGTAATGGGGCAAGGGGAAAGGCTGAAACACTATCCACAGAAATTGACCAATAGAGGCTGGGCACAGTGTCTCACATTTACAATCTCAACTCTTTGGGAGTCCCAGACAGTTGGATCCGTTGAGCTCAAGTGTTAGAGACCAGCCTGGCCACATGGTGAAAACCCACGTCTGCTAAACAAGACAAAAATTAGATAGGTGTGTGGTGGCAGTTACTAGGGAGGCTGAGGTGGGGGGATCTCTTGAGCCCAGGCTGTGAAGGTTGAAGTGAGCAAAGGTCATGCGATTATATTCCAACTTCCTAGCCAGGGTGACAGAATGAGACCTCGCCAAAAAAAAAAAAAAGGAACAAAGACAGAAGTTGATTGAATAAGATCTTCTTAAATTACAATTTTTCTTTTTCTTCTTTCAAATGCCTTGAGTATGCTGTACTCCTTCCCTGTTTGTATCACTCTGCACACAGGGCTCTATGCTATATAAACCTTACCCTTCTGTTCAAATTCTGAAAGCATCACCATATTCAGAATACTATGTCAATAGATATGACTTTTTTCTTTTTTTGTTATTATTTAAGTTATCATAATGATCAATTGGACAAGACGAACAAGATGACCCTTGGATGGAATCATGTTTTGTGGGTATTCAGTGAGCACATGAAAAACGACAGTTACTCTGACGTTTTCCTTGGGGAAGTCAAGGTTATCATCAGAGCTGCTAATATTTTACTAAGATTTTAAAAAGCATATATAATTTATTTATTTGGAAATGTTTCTTTTGTTTGTGACCCAGTGGTTTTCTTCACCTATTCTGAGGAAAGGTTTCATTTTCCTCTCGAAGGAGCTACATTTGAAAATAGAAGAACAAAGTCTTCAGGAATTCACTGTAGAGGGAAAATCCACGTTCATCCTGACTCTCCCATACTGGACTTTTCACTCCCTAAAGAATTTTACCTACATGTTAATTCTGAGTTAAAAGAGTGACCTGAAAAAAGAGGAATTGTATATGTATCCAAAAGACTATAAATCGTTCTACTACAAGGACACATGTACACAAATGTTCATTGCAGCACTGTTTACAATAGCAAAGACCTGGAATCAACCCAAATGCCCATTGATAATAGACTGGATTGGAAAAATGTGGCACATATACACCATGGAATATTATGCAGCAATCAGAAATGATGAGTTTGTGTCGTTTGTAGGGACATGGATGAATCTGGAGAACAGCATCCTCAGCAAACTGACACAAGAACAGAAAATGAAACACCGCATATTCTCACTCATAGGTGGGTGATGAAAAATGAGAACACATGGACACAGAAAGGGGAGTACTAAACACTGGGGTCTATTGGGGGGAAAAGGGAAGGGCCAGTGGGAGGGGGAGGTGGGGAGGGATAGCCTGGGGAGAAATGCCAAATGTGGGTGAAGGGGAGAAGAAAAGCAAAGCACACTGCCATGTGTGTTCCTACGCAACTGTCTTGCATGCTCTGCTCATGTACCCCAAAACCTAAAATCCAATAAAAAATAAAAAAAAAAAAGAGGAATTGTACAGAAATCAGGCAAGACTAATTCAAAGATGCACAGAGCATAACAAGAAACAGTGTGCCATCTATGCAGAAGACAGGGAGAAGCAGCAGGAGGCTAAAATAGAAAAAAATAAATAAGAACAGAATGACTACCTTTGAAGGAAAATATGGTGTACTGCAAGGGCAAGAAGCAGCCTTTCTGAGGAGAAAGACAATCTCTGCTGGCAGAGTCCAAAGTAATAATTTGTCAAATAGCTCACGAGAATGTCAGAACAGAAGGGTATTTTATCACAGTCGTAGATATGGGGCATAATAACAGCAATCAGAACCACAAGTTTAAAGGACAAATACACAATTATAAAATAAATGAAATAAACATTCATATAAAGGTACATTAAATCATCAGCCCTAGCTATCCCAGTTGATGCTTCCCTAGATTTCTAGTCTATCTATGACATACATTTATATAATGATGAAAACAATATGATGTTATATAATTGTAATATAACGTTGGCCTGCACTAGATAAATAAACTCTGTAAGTCCCAGGGTCCATGAATTTTTTACCTGGTCAACAGATGTGTTCAATTAATATGAATTAAATGAGTAAATATTGACTTATACATTTTTAACTCTAGTGCAACTATCTTCCACACCCAGACGATAGAATAAACTCAAGAACAAATAAATCCTTACATAATTTGCCTTTCTTTCCCTTCCTTACCTTTACTTTACTTTATATGAAAATCATAATGATTATAGAACAAATTTAGTATACAAATTATTTTTTTATTTTTTATTTTGAGAGTCCTTCATTGTCACCCAGGCTGGAGTGCAGTAGCATAATATTGGCTCACTGAACTTCACGGGTTCAAGTAATTCTCCTGTTTCAGCCTCCTGAGTAGCTGGGACTATATGCACATGCAACCACGCCTAGCTACTTTTTGTATTTTTAGTACAGACAAGCTTTCGCCATGTTTGCCAGGCTGTTCTAGAACTCCTGACCCCAGGTAATCTGTCCACCTCAGCCTCCCAAAGTGTTGAGATTACAGGTGTGAGCCACTGCACTTGGCTGAGAAGTTATTTTACTTAAAACAAAATTTAAAAACTTAAAATTTAAAAACATGTCAGTGTTACTTTTGCTTATGAGTATGACAGAACGTTGTGAGACACTATGTAAATAGCGTGAAGTCCAATAATATTAATAGTGAAGAAAAGAACTATAAATCTGGGCAAAATCCAAGACACATAAGAAAAACTGTTGTTTCTTAATTGGATCTTTTTTATTTCTGTTTTTGTGTATCTAGTGGCAGAGAGAAATTGCACTAGGCAATACAAGATTTAAGAGAGGGGAAAATACAGAGATGTTAGCTGTCAGTCAACAATCACAATATTCTGGGCACAGGGTAAGTAGTTTTGAATACAGAATTTGCTAGTTCACAGCAATGCTATTGAATAAAACACAATAAACAATCAGAATTTCTGGTGGTCTCATGGGATTAGACAGAAAAAATTAGAGACTTCAAAGACAAGATAATATCAAGTTGTCGCAAAAGTCATTGTAGTTTTTGCCCCTAAAAGCAATGGCAAAAAAGCTCAGTTACTTTTGCACCAACCTAACTAATGAAAGGCAAAAAGCAGTGAAATGAGTCAGACACACTGCTAATTTTCCTTACAAGGCAAATTCTGAAGCCACTTAGTTTAGGAGATTAATAAGAAAAACTTCATACTTATTCCAATAAGCAAATCAGAGTATACAGCAGTTCTACTTTGCTAAAGAGAAAAGAATATATTTCAGGACTTATAAGGACTACCGTAGAATTAAAACCATGGTCATTTCCATTATCAACAAGAGAAGAGATAAAAAGTGTTGGCAAGAATGTGGCGAAAAGGGAGACTGTGCACTGTTGGTGGAAATATAAATTGGTACAACCCTTACGAAAAGCAGTATGGAAGTACCTCAATAAAACTAAAAATAGATCTACCATATGATCCAGCAGTCCCACTTGTAACATATCCAGATACACAAAACTGATGTTGATATCCTGATCACATCTGTAAAAATTCTATTCCAGATGAATACTAGTTTCATGGGCAATGTCATTTTACACAATGTAACTGTTCTGTGTGCTTATAATTTATATGTTCTTCTAAATTCATAAAAATATTCCTCTTAAGGGTATCTTGTCCTATATCCTTCGAGTGCTTTCAATGTATATAAATTCTCTTTAAACAGTCTCTTAAATTATATAAAATTATGTCTGTAATAATGTGAAGTAATATTTTCTGATTATGAAATTATTGCACATTCATTGTAGAAAATTAATTTCAGTATATTGATATGACTTTTGTATGCTTTATTATGTAGTTGAATTAAAAGTACAAGTTGATTTTAAAGCAGAACTAATTAAGCTGTAGTTAATGATCCCAGAAGGAAGAAGATTTAACTACTGCTTGGTGATTTTATGATAAATATCTGCCACTGCATTCATTAGTTTGCTAATCTTACCCGATTAGAAATATGGCTTGAGACATTTAACATTATTTTCAAAGATGCAAACTAAGATGGCTAAAATTTCTTGGCAAAGAAAAGAGCCATTCTGTTGTAGTACTGCTTTTCAGTTTTAGTATATCATGTAATTTTTAATGTTAACTATTTTTCATTATACTTTAAGTTCTGGGGTACATGTGTAGAATGTGCAGTTGTTACAGAGGTATGCATGTGTCATGATGATTGGCTGCACAAATCAACCCGTCATCGACATTAGATATTTCTCCTAATACTATCCCTCCCCAACCCCCACACCACAGTCAGTGTGTAATGTTTCCCTCCCTATGTCCATGTGTTCTCACTGTTCAACTCTCACTTATGAGTGAGAATATGTGGTGTTTTCTTTTCTTGTGTTAGTTTGCTGAGAATGATGGTTGTCAGCTTCATCCATGTCCCTGCATAGGACATGAATTCATCCTTTTTATGGCTGCATAGTATTCCATGGTATTTATGTATCACATTTTCTTTATCCAGTCTATCACTGATGGGCATTTGGGTTGGTCCCAAGTCTTTTTTATTGTGAACAGTGTCAAAATCAACATACATGTGCATGCGTCTTTATACTATAATGATTTATAATCCTTTAGGTACATACCCAGTAATGGGATCGCTGGGTCAAATAATATTTCCAGTTTCAGACTTTTGAGGAATCACCACACTGTCTTCCAAAATGGTTGAAATAATTACACTCCCACCAACAATAATTACACAATCACCACACTGTCTTCAACAATGGTTGAAATAATTACACTCCTTACCAACTGTGTAAAAGTGTTCTTATTTCTCCCCATTCTCTCCAGCATCTGTAGTTTCCTGACTTTTTAACGATCACTACTCTAACTGACATGAGATGGTATCTCAATGTGGTTTTGATTTGCATTTCTCTAACGATCAGTGATGATGAGCTTTTTAAAATGTTTGTTGGCTGCATAAATGTCTTAATTTTAGAAGTGTGTGTTCATATCCTTTGCTCATATTTTGATGGTTTATTTTTCCTTGTAATTTCATTTAAGTTCTTTGTAGATTTTGGATATTAGCCCTTTGTCAGTTGGATAGATTGCAAAACTTTCTCCCATTCTATATATTGCCTGTTGACTCTGATGATAGTGTCTTTTGCTGTGCACAAGCTCTTTAGTTTAATTAGATCCCATCTGTCAATTTTGGCCTTTGTTACCATTGCTTTTGGTGTTTTAGTCAGGAAGTCCTTGCCTATGCCTATGTCCTGAATGGTATTACCTATGTTTTCTTCTAGGGTTTTTATGGGTTTGGATTTTACATTTAAGTCTTGAATCTATCTTGAGTTAATTTTCGCATAAGGTGTGAAAAAGATCCAGTTTCAGCTTTCTGCATATGGCTAGCCCATTTTCCCAACATCATTTGTTGAATAGGAAATCCTTTTCTTTTTTTATTATACTTTGAGGCCTGGGGTACAGGACTCAAAGTATAAATAAATAAATAAAGTACATGTGCAGAATGTACAGGTTTGCCACATAGGGAATCCTTTGCCCATTGCTTGTTTCTGTCAAGTTTGTGAAAGATCACATGGTTGTAGTTGTGTGGTGTTATTTCTGAGGCTTCTGTTCTGTTTCATTGGTCTATATATCTGTTTTGATACCAGTACCATGCTGTTTTTATTACTGTTTCCTTATAGTATAGTTTGAAGTACAAGGTAATGTCTCCAGCTGTGTTCTTTTTGCTTTGAATTGTGTTGATTATGCAGGCACTTTTTTGGGTTCCATATAAAATTTAAAGTAGTTTTTTTTCCAATTCTGTGAAGAAAGTCAATGGTAGCTTGATCGGGATAGCACTGAATCTATAATTTACTCTGGGTAGTATGGTCATTTTCAAGATACTGATTCTTCCTATACATAAGCATGGCTCTCATTTCTTTGAGCAGTGGTTTGTAGCTCTCCTTGAATAGGTCCTTCACATCCCTTGAAAGTTTTACTCCTAGGTATTTTATTCTCTTTGTAGCAATTGTGAATGGGAGGTCACTCATGATTTGGCTCTCTGTTACTGGAGTGCAGGAATGCTTTTGATTTTTGCACATTGATTTTGTATCCTGAGACTTTGCTGAAGTTGCTTATCAGCTTAAGGAGACTTTGGGCTGAGACAATTAGGTTTTCTAAATATACAATCATGTCATGGGCAAACAGAGATAATTTGGCTTCCTCTTTTCCTAAGTGAATATACTTTATTTCTCTTGCCTGATTGCCATGGCCAGAAATTCCAATATTATGTAGTATAGGAGTGGTGAGAGAGGTCATCCTTCTCTTGTGCCAGTTTTCAAAGGGAATTCTTCCAGTTTTTGTTCATTCAGTATCACATTGGCTGTGGGTTTGTCATAAATAGCTCTTATTATTATGGGATATGTTCCATCAATAACTATTTTACTGAGTTTTTTTTATCATAAAGTGTTGTTGCGTTTTGTTGAAGGCCTTCTCTGCATCTTTGGAGATAATCATGCGGTTTCTGTCATTGGTTCTGTTTATGTGATGGATTACATTTATTGATTTGCATATATTGAACCAGTCTTGCATATGAGGATGAAGCCTACTTGATCATGGTGGATAAACTTTTTGATGTGCTGCTGCATTTGGTTTGCCCATATTTTATTGAGGATTTTAGCATCAATATTCATCAGGAATACTGGCCTAAAATTTTCTTTTTTTGTTGTGTCTTTGCCAGGTTTTGGTATCAGGATGATACTGGCCTCACAAAATGAGTTAGGGAGGATTTCCTCTTTTTCTACTGTCTGGAATAGTTTCAGAAGGAATGGTACCAGCTTCTCTTTGGACCTATGGTAGAATTCAGCTGTGAATTCATCTGATCCTGGACTTTTTTTGGTTAGTAGCCTATTAATTGCTGCTTCAGTTTAGGAACTTGTTACTGGTCTATTCAGGGATTTGACTTCTTCTTGGTTTGGTGTGGGGAGGGTGTTATGTGTCCAGAAATGTATCCATTTTTTCTAGATTTTCTAGTTTATTTGTGTAGCAGTGTTTATAGTATTCTCTGATGGTAGTTTGCACTTCTGTAGGATCAGTGGTGATATTCCCTTTATCATTTTTATTGTATCTATTTGATTCTTCTCTTTTTTCTTCTTTATTAATCTGGCTAGCATCTTTTCAAAAAGCCAGCTTCTGGATTCATTGTTTCTGTTTGTTTGCTTTTAATTGTTTTGTGTGTGTGTGTGTGTGTGTGTGTGTGTGTGTGTGTGTGTCTTTGTCTCCTTAAGTTCTGCTCTGATCTTAGTTATTTCTTATCTTCTGCTAGCTTTTGCATTTTTTTTTTTTTTTTTTTTTTTTTTTTGTTCTTCGCTAGTTCTTTTTATTGTGATGTGAGGGTGTCAATTTTAGGACTTTCCTGCTTTCTCTTGTGGGCGTTTAGTTCTATAAATTTCCCTCTATCCACTGCTTTAAACGTATCCCAGAGTTTCTGTTATGTTGTGTCTTTGTTGTTATTGGTTTCAAAGAACACCTTTGTTTCTGCCTTAATTTCATTATTTACCCAGTATTCATTCAGAAGCAGGTTGCTGAGTTTCAATGTGATTTTGTGGTTTTGAGTGAGTTTCTTAATTCTGAGTTCTAATTTAATTGCACTGTGGTCTGAGGGATTGTTTCTTATGATTTCTGCTCTTTTGCATTGGCTTCAGAATGTTTTACTTCCAATTATGTGGTCAATTTTAGAAAAAGTGTGATGTGGTGCTGAAAGAATGTATATTCTATAGACTTGTGGTGGAGAGTTCTGTAGATGTCTATTAGGTCTGCTTGCTCCAGATCTGAGTTCAAGTCCTGGATATCTAATTTTCTGTCTTGTTGATCTGTCTAATATTGATAGTGGAATGTTTAAGTCTCCCACTATTATTGTATGGGAATCTAATCCACTTTGTAGGTCTCTAAGAACTTTCTGAATTTGGGTGCTCCTGTATTGGGTGCATATGTATTTAGGAGAGTTAGCTCTTCATGTTGCATTGAGCCCTTCACCATTATTTAATGCCCTTTTTCGTCTTTTGATCTTTGTTGGTTTAAAGTCTGTTATATCAGAGAGTAGGATTGCAATGCTTCTTCTTTTTTTTTTAATTTATACTTGCTTAGTAAATCTTTTTTCATCCCTTTATTTTGAGCCTATGTTTGTATTTGCATCTGAGGTGGGTCTCCTGAATACAGTACACTGATGGGTCTTGACTCTATCCAATTTGCTGGTTTGCATCTTTTAACTGGGGCATGTAGCCTGTTTACATTTGAGGTTAATATTGCTATGTGTGAATTAGGTCCTGCCCATTATGATGCTGGCTGGTTGTACTGCTCATTAGTTGATGCAGTTTCTTCATAGCATCGTGGCCTTTGCAATTTGTTATGTTTGTGCAGTGGGTGGTGCCAGTTGTTCCTTTGTTTAGTGCTTTCTTCCAGAACTCTTCTAAGGCAGGCCTGGTGATAATAAAATCTCCCCACATTTTCTTGTCTATAAAGGATTTTATTTATCCTTTGCTTATGAAACTTAGTTCGGCTGGATATGGAATTCTGACTTGAAAATTCTTTCTTTTAAGAATGTTGAATATTGGCCCCTACTCTCTCTTCTGGCTTGTAGGATTTCTGCCAAGAGATCCACTGTGAGTTTGATGGGCTTCCCTTTGTGGGTAACGCAACCCTTCTCTTAGGTTGCCTTTAACATTATTTTCTTCATTTCAACATTGGTGAATCAGAGTATTATGTGTCTTGGGGTTACTCTTCTCAAGGAGTATGTTTATGGTGTTGTCTGTATTTCCTGAATTTGAATGTTGGCCTGCTCAGTAGGGGAAGTTCTCTTGGATGATATCCTGAAGAGTGTTTTCCACCTTGATTTCATTCTCCCTGTCACTTTCAGATATACCAGTCAAATGTAGATTTGGTCTTTGCACATAGTCCCATATTTCTTGGAGGCTTTGTTTGCCTCTTTAACTCTTTTTTCTCTAACCCTGTCTTCTTCCTTTATTTTATTGAGTTGATCTTCAATCTCTGATATCCTTTCTTCCACTTGATTGATTTGGCTATTGATACCTGTTTATGTTTTACAAAATTCTCACACTGCATTGTCCAGGTCATTTATGTCATTTATGTTTTCTAAACTGGTTATTCTAGTTAGCAATTCACATAATGTTTTTTCAAGAATCTTAACTTCCTTGCATTGTGTCAAATTATGCTCCTTTAGCTCGGAGGAGTTTGTTTACCTACCATCTGAAGCCTACTTCTGTGAATTTGTCAAGCTTAATCATCATCCAGTTTTATTCCCTTGCTGGTGAGGAGTTGGAATCCTTTGGAGGAAAAGAGGAGTTTTGGTTTTTGGAATTTCAGCCTTTTGGTGCTGGTTCTTCCCCATCTTCATGGATTTATCTACTTTTGTTGGTGACTATCAGATGGGGTCTCTGAGTGAACATCCTATTTGTTGATGTGGATACCATTCCTTTCCGTTTGTTAGTTTTCTTTCTGACACTCAGGCCCCTCTGCTGCAGGTCTGCTGGAGTTTACTGGAGGTCCACTCCAGATACTGCTTGTTGGGTATCACCAGCAGAGGCTGCAGAACAGTAAAGTCTTCTACCTTTTTGTCTTCTGGAAACTTCATCCCAGAGGGGCACCCACCAGATACCACCAGACCTCTCCAGTGTGAGGTGTCTGTTGGCCCTATTTGGAGGTGTCTCCCCATTAGAATACACTGGGATCAGGGTCCCACTTGAGGCAATCTGTCCCTTATCAGAGTTCAAATGCTGTGGTGGGAGATCTGCTGCTCCTGTCAGAGCTGTCAGGCTGGGACATTTATGTCTGCTGAAGCTCTGCCCACAGCTACCCCTTCCTCTATGTGCTCTGTCCCAGAGAGATGCAGATTTTATCTATAAGTTCTGACTGGGGCTGCTGCCTGTTTTTAAGAGATGTTCTGCTCAGAGATGAGAAGTCTAGATAGACAGTCTGCTTGCAGGGGCCTTGCTGAGTGGTGGTGGGCTCCACCCAGTTTAAACTTCATGGCAGCTTTTTTTACACTGTGAGGGGGAAACCATTTACTCAAGCCTCAGCAATGGTGGAAACCACTCACCCCACCAAGCTCGATCATCCAAGATTGATCTCAGACTGCTGTGGTGGTAGCAAGAATTTCAAGCCAGGGGATCTTAGCTTTCTTTGTTCCATTGTGGAGCTTCAGTCAGGGTGGTAGGAAGTGTTGTAAGATAATTTATAAAGGAAGTTATAGAAAATAGTCACAAACCTTCTTGGAAGGCTGGAAGGTTTTGCCACAGCCTCAGGATAGAGTTATGGCTGAAGGCAGCCTAATCCTCTTTGAGCTAATAGCAAGAGCATATAAGAGAGCAATGTAAGGGAGTTTATCTAAATAAATTGTTTACTCATGTGGTCCTAAAACTAACTTTTAGTCATTCATGGGTCAGTTGGCTCTCTTGGTGGGAGGGAGACCAGGCTTATTACTCACAAATGGTGTTTGCTTTAGGCCTTCAAAACTGTTCTTTAATCATTACCCTCTAGTGGTGTTGACTCAAAGCCATTGTCACATACTAGGTGCTGAATAAATGCCAACAAGGCCAGCAAGTTGGGGGCATGGCTGCCAGCTCTTTACAGCACTCTCCTTGAGTGTCTCTGAGTGGCCATGGACCCCTTAGCCTGGTTCTTTCACTGAATATCGGTGTTTGAGTGTATTTGTTCTTCTGTTGCTGAGTCAGGTTCTGTGGTTTTAACCCCAACAGCTGGTGGCCCATGTGAAAAAATCTGACAAGAAACACTATAAAGGATCTCAAGAACCTCGATAATGAAGGTCAAAAGGACTGTGCAGTCAGTGAGTCAGTAAGTCATTGGTTTCTGCTTGGGATTACCAAGGTCAGGGGAGATTGTTCAGGCTAGGGTTTCATCATGGGACAACAGTTATCAGTACAACAGAAACAGTTATAAAAGTATTGAAACAGCTACTTAAAGCCACTGGAGGCTTGGTTTTGCAGACTCAATTAAGGGACCTAATGCAAATTATTGTTTCCCAAAGCCCATGGTTCCCATCAGAAAGTACGCTAGATGTAAAGCTCTGGGAACAAGTGGGAAGACTATTAAAAGTACCATGCACAAAAGAAATGGACCCCAGTAACATTGTCACTGGGACAAAATAACAAAGAGGAAATGGAGGTTTTGCCTGAGCTCCCTCCTCCAATAAATAGGAAAAAGGACAAGAGATATGCTCCAGCTAAGGGACCCCAACTTAAGCACGTGGAATTAAACAGGGAGCCTTTAGCTTGTCCAGCAGTGCAAGATCAACAAGGCAATCAGGTGTATACTTAAAAAAAGATAAGAAAAAAGACATTAGAGGCTGAAACCACAAGGCCATGCAGACAATGCGTGGAAGAAAAAGCTCAGTGGCAGGGAGGCTGAGGTCACACTGGGCCAATGGACACCACCTTGTCTCCCAGCATATGCCAAGAAGAGGAAGCAGCATACACAAACAGCGGCACCTAAGCGAGAGCAACATGGCCACCGCCTCAGGACCCACACCACTGCCCTGTGGCTCAGCAGGCGGCCCATGGCAAAATTTCATATGTTCTTTGTTTGCAACCAACGTCCCAGATTATAATTCTCTGCTAAGATTTAAGTAAAATTTAAAAATTTGAAAGACGCCTTTCTAATTATGGTCACTGTTGTTATTCCAAACCTACTCCTGCCATGACCCATAACCCTATTTAAGTAAAACCGTAGCCTCTCAAGGGCGAGAAATTATGGAGAAATAATGAATTAGTTAAATTAAGTTGTGAAACCTGTTTTCTATCTTACAAGCCAATACAGCGCTGGATTCTCACAGATATGTAAATCCTATAGCTAAAAGACAGATTGAAGAAGCAGAGCTATCTATCTCTCAGAGGCAGCTAGATCACACAGGCTCACTCTATTCAGTTCAGTATTTTGCCCTACCCACCAAACTCTCCCATACAGGGTGAATAGGACAGATGATCCCTCGACTTCACTTTCTAGAATGGGTTTTTAGCTCATATACCATGACTACAACATTATCCCTCTATATCCAGTTAATTAGTAACCTATTCTGTTCAGGCTGTAAACAATGCAGTCAGTTGCTAGGTTATGATCCTTATATCATCAGGATTTCTTTAAGAAAAAAACAATTAGAGGCACTACTACCCCTCTTTTTAGATTTGCAAATAGCCCTCTCTGATTACACAGGACAAATAGAGCATGTCTTTCCTGCTAATAAACTCCTTCAGTTCTTATCTCATACTTCTGTGATCTTACCTACAAAAATAGTTCACTCCTCCATACCTAATGCTTTAATGTTGTTTACTGATGGTTTGACTAAACATTGAAACGCTGTTCACACGTGGCTCAGTCGGGGTCTGCAGGTGAAAACCTGACACTCCATGGGGCTGGGACCCACCAAGCCAGATTACTTGGCTTTCTGGCTTCACTCACTCAATCTGGATTTACTAGCACTCCAAGTGCCTTGATCGAGGCCCTGATTCTGACCATGGAAACATATTCCACTCAGCCCATTAACATTATTACCATCTCTGCCTAAACTTATCTAAATGATTTCAATCTTATCCAGAGACTGGTTGAACAAATTATTCTGAAATGCCCAGATTGCCAGCTCAAAGGCACATCCACCCCCTACTTCAACAGGTATTAACCCTAGAAGACTAGAACCTAATCACTTATAACAAACAAATGTTACACACATCCCTGAATTTGGAAAAATAAGACATTTACTTGTTTTCACTGATACCAATTCACATTTAATTAGCACTCATGCTTTTCCAGGAGAGTCCACCCGATATGCTATTAAACATCTTCTTTTAACTTTTGCATTTATGGGGTGGCCCACAATAACTAAAACTGATAATGATCCAGTTTATGCCCTCTCACAGTTTCAACAATTTTGTCACATGTGGAACATCCAACATTCCACAGGCATCCAGTATAGCCCCCATGGAATAGCCATAGTAGAATGTGACGATTCCACTCTTAAAACTATTCTCAAAAAACAAAAAAAGGGGGAGTATGGGTAAGAAGCCTGGAACACTAATAGCACAAGCCTTATTTAACATTAATTTTTAAAAATTTAGATAACAAACTTCAATCAGCTGTAGAAGAGCACTTTGCTAAAACCTCTCAAGACAGAAACAGCAAGATTGGAGATAGAAACAGAAAAAAAGAATGAGTAAGAGAAAGACTAGAAGAGAAAAAGATCAGAGAGAGCCACAAAAAGTAAGATAAAGGAGAGAGAGAATGTAGGAAGAAGAGAAATAAATGTTAAGAAAGTTATAAATATAAGAATGCATTTTTAGTAAGAAAGGTTATAAAACAAAGTAAAAAAGCTAATGCATGTTGAAGATTGTGAAAGTCATAAATATGAGTTATAAATATAAGAATGAACCTTTAGAAAGGAAGGTTATAAAATAAAATAAGAAAGTTAATATATGTTGAAGATTGTGAAAGTCATGAAAATTTTATAAAAAGAAATTTATACAAGAAATGTATAATTTTTGTTTTGAAGTTCTAAGCAAGTTTTAAAACATTAATTGTAAAATAAATTCAGTATGTAAAAATGTTGGCTAAATTTAAAGAAGTATCATTTAGTTTTTCTGTAAACTAGACATTAAAATAAAGCAAAACAGGTTTTTCTTAAAGCACTAAACTGCTCTTTAACAATGATTATAAAAGGTCTCTTAGCACAGGCACCATCTCTAGAATTTTCAGTATACCAGCACCAGTCTGGAGACTATTTCCTCATTAAACAATGAAAATAAGAAAAAACTCAAGCCTGCCTAGGAAAGACACTACAGGACCCACAGGCCCAGACGATGTGGACATGGATGACACAAGCACCATTCACTCCAGATAATTTGTTTCTTTTTTATTCTTTCACTCAGCCTATAACAGGTATGTGCTATACTCTATTGGGCTTATATCTCAAATCTCCCTTTTTTTTGCCCTGTCACCTTGGCAGAAACTCCCTTTTCAGCTTCTAACAATGCAACTGCTTAGCTAAAAGAAATTAACATACCCCTGGCAGGTTTCTTCATTAATGGCATACAGCAAACTAAGGTGCCAAATAACACTAAAGGTCACTTTTTGATTGGAAAAGGATGTTGCTAATTATACTCATGACTGACTTATGTTATTTGCTAATTCTAGGATGTAAAGCCAGCATAAGAGCAGTGACCACCACGCCTGACAGACCAGCAACTGCACACATACGCACTCTTCAGTCAACAGAGACTGATATGAAAAACAGAAAGAGAAAGCGGGGAGTTGTAGGATTCAGTCAGCATGGTAGAAAGAGTAGTAACATAATTTATAAAGGATGTTATAGAAAATAGTCACAAACCTTCTAAGTCTGGAAGGTTATGCAAAAACCTCAGGATAAAGTTATGGCTGAAGGTAGCCTAATCTTTGAGTTAATAGCAAGAGTAAATAATAAACCAAGGTAAGGGAGTTATCTAAATAACGTGTTTACTGATGTGGTCCTAAAATTAACCTTTAAGCATTCATGGGCCAGAAGGCTCTCTCAGGAGGGGTGACCAGGTTTATTACCCACAACTGGTGTTTGCCTTAGCTCTCAATACCTGGCCTTTAATCATTACCCTCTAACGGTGTTGACTTGAAGCTTTTGTCATTTAATGCGTGCTGAATAAATGCTAGCAAGGCAAGTGAGTTGGGGATATTGCTACTAACCCTTACAGAAATCTCGTTGAGTGTCTGCCAGTGGCCACATACCCCTTAGCCTTGCTTTTTCACTGAATATTGCTGTTTGAGTGCACTTGTTCACACGTGGCTCAGTCGGGGTCTGCAGGTGAAACCCTGACACTGCATGGGGCTGGGACCCACCAAGCCAGATTACTTGGCTTTCTGGCTTCAGCTCCCTTCCTCAGAAGTGAAGGATTCTGTCTTGCCCAAACAGCTGCCCAGTTTTGTGTCTGAAACCCAGGGCCCCAGTGGTGTAGGCACCAGAGGGAATCTCCTGATCTTCCAGTTCCAAAGACCATTGGAAAAGTGCAGTATCTGCACTGAAATGCACTGTTGTTCTTGGTACAGTCTCTCACACCTTTCCTTGGCTAGGGGAGAGAAATCTCCTGATCCCTTGCACTTCCCAGGTGAGGCAATTCTTCACCTTGGTACCTCAGTTGGAAATGCAGAAATCATCTGCCTTTTGCATCTATTTTGATGGGAGCTGCACACTGGAGCTGTTTCTATTTGGCCACATTGACAGAAGTATGTTAACTATTTTTCTAATCATATTTCATCTTACCTACAACTTGACATTTTCCTAACTTCATTTTTTTTTTACAAATGTGAAATTTCAAAAATTTGATTATATAATGTTATGAAGACATTTGAAAACATACAATTGATACAAATAAAATAAGCATTAAAAATTTATCAAGATCATCATAAAAATCACACCTAGTCATTAATCCATAAACATGATGATATACAGCCATACAGATAACTGCCATTGATATATGGTTTGGCTCTGTTTCCGCATCTGAATCTCATCTTGAATTGTAATCCTCATAATCCTCAGGTATAGAGGTAGCGAGGTGATTTGATCAGGAGAGCAGTTTTCCCTCTGTTATTATTGTGATAGTGAGTGAGTCTCACAAGATCTGATGGTTTAAAAAGTGTTATATTTTTCCTGTGTTTGCATTAATTTTCTTTGCTGCCACCTTGTAAAGAAGGTGGCTGCTTCCCCTCTGCTATGAGTGTAAGTTTCCTGAGGCTTCCCTAGCCATGTTTCCTGTTAAGCTTGTGGAACTATGAGTCAGTTTTTACTTTTTCCTTTAGAATTACCCAGTCTCAGGTAGTATCCTTCATAGCAATGTGAAAAGTAACTAATAGTTATTTCCTAAATAAATTTATTTATGTATCTCAAGTATGCAAGATCATACCCACACACAAATTGACTATCTTTTATGTAACAGCTTTATCATATAATATAAAAACAAAAGTTTACTTTCAAATATGTGCAATTCAGTAGTTTGGAGTCTATTCACTCACTTGTACAACTATCACCACTGTGTAATTTCAGAACAGTTTATTACTCTAAAAAGGAAACAATGAACTCATTCTTCTCTTTTTTTTCAAGCCCCTGGGATACACAAATCTATATGCTCTCTCTGTGTATTTGCCTGTTATAGAGATTTTACATAAATGCATTTATTTAAAATGTGGTCTTTTAAAGGTATCTGGCATTTTCAATTTTATGATAATGTTTTCAAACTTCATTTATGCTATTACATGTATCTATACTTCATTCTTTTTTATTGCCAAATACTATTGCATATGATGACTATGCTATACTTGTTTATGTATTAAGCAGTTGTTCAACTTTTGGGTCATACCTAAATTTTTGCTAATATTAAGAATGATGCCAGGAAAACAACATGTTTTTATGTAGATATGTTTTTAATTATCTTAAGTATATGCCTATATAAAACTTCTTTGAAATTTTCAAACTGCTTTTAAAAGAGTGTGCACCACTTTACAAATCCACCAACCCTTTAGAATAATTCTGATTTCTCCAAATTCCTGGCAACACTTGTAATTGTGGTTGTGTTTTATACACAATAGAAAGGCTCACATAAAAAGATAAAAAGAAACACAAATTGTAATTGTGTTTCTTTTTACCTCTGTGAGCCTTTCTATTGTGTATAAAGTAATATTGCATCATGGTTTTGATTTGAATTTGTCTAATGACTAATAGTATTGAGCATCTTCTTATGTGCTTATGGAATAGTGCACATTTTCTTTAGTGAAATATCCATTAAAATAATTTTCATCTTTACCTAAGTTATTTACATTTTTATTAGGGAGTTCTAAGTGTTATTTATATTTTCTAGGTAGAAGTCTCTTACTAGGCATATCATTTTCAAATGTTGCTTTGATTATATGTGGTGTTTTCCTGTTTGGCTGATGTTTTTGAAGCACGAACGTTTTTAATTTGATGAAGTCAAATCACTGCAATCTTTCTCATTTTGCTTCTTGTACTGTTTCATATCCATAAAAAATTTACAGAACTCTTCCTTCTATATTTTCATATAAAAATTTTATAATTTTAGTTCTAATATTTAGGTCTATAGATTTTTGTACATGGTGTCAGGTAGGGCTCAACTATCATTCTTTTGCATGTGAATATACTTTTGTCTCAGTAACATTTGTTATAAATATTGTTTCCTTACTTAATTGCCTTAGTAATCTCCTCTAAAGTCAGCTGACCATAAACAGGAATTTATTTCCAACTTTTATTACATAGGAATTATCTACATGTGTATTCATATGCAATATCATACTGTATTGACTACTGAAACTTTGTAGTAAATGATAAAAATCTGGAAAAGTGACCCACCAAAGTTGTTGCTCTTTTCAACCTAATCCAATTTCTTGGCACTTTCATATAAACTGAATGGTCTGTTATGAATTTATACAAAATGGTAGCTGGGTTGATGACAGCAACTATATTGAATTAAGAGATCATTATTGATTATTGATATTTTAACAGCTTTGCTTTCTGATTCATTAGTGTGGGATGTTAGTTTTCAATTCTTTAGGCCTTCTGTAATTTCTTTCAACAATGTTGTGTAATTGTTAATGTACAAATCTTGAACTTATTTTTTAAATGTATTAATATTTTCTTTATCTTCATCCTACTGCAAATGGAATTGTCTTCTAAATTTATTTCTGATTTTCCATTGCCATTTTATAAAAATGCAATACATTTGTATGTTAATCCTGTATTCTGCAAACTTGATAAATGTGTTTATTCATTTAAATACTTTTGCATGTATGTGTATTATTTGTTATTTTATGAGATGTCCTTGGTTGCAGTATCAGGGTATCTCTGGCCTCACAGACTGGTTTGGGAAGTGAACTTCTAATTTTTTTTAAAGTGTTTTGAAGGACTGATGTTAATTCTTCTTTAATCACGTGTGATCATGGTATCTCCACTGCCAGGTAAGTTTATATCTCTTTTTCAGTTAATTAGGAGATATCAGTGATTCTTTAATTTTTTAAAAAAAATTTTTGAAATCAATAATCCTTGCATTTACATATTTTTAATGTAAAAGTTGAACGAGGCATAATACCATAGGAAAATGTTCACAGATTATGTGCATGCAGCTTGATGCATAAACACAAATTGAATACAACTTTGAAACCAGCAATCAAATCGACTTTACAGAAATGAGATCATTCAGTAAGAGTTGTTTTGTGTTTATTCTCTTTCATTTGAGATAATGTTTCTGTCATTCATCTGTGGTGTTGTTGTACAGTTGTAATGTTTACAATTTCCTGACTGAATAAATATACCACTATTTTGTTCTCCTGCTGTTGGGTATTGCTGTTGGGTATTTTGGTTGTTACAGTTTTTTAGCTCTTTCACATAGTTGCTGTGAACACTCTTGAAAATGTTTTCTGGTTAACATAAGTATGCATTTTATTACACTTGGATAAACATTTGTATATATTTTATTGTGTCTATGTTGAAGCTCAGAAAATAATACCCACAAAGTAGGTCCTCAGAAGCAGCCTCAGACGCAAATTTTCTCTCTGACCTTCTTCCTCCCTCCTGTCTGTCATCCCTCATTCTTCCCCAAGGCTAGCTGTGGAACCTAGAATCCCTCTTCCCTGAGGTGGGTCATAGAAACAAGAACACCTTTTCCCCAAAGCCAGCCATACCACCTGCAAATACTATCTAACTTCCCCCTACCTTTCTATATAAGAATTAGACATAAAGAAATTCTCTGACCTGCCTTGTTTGATTGTAGGTCATAAGACCCTCATTCCAGAAAAGGTCCTGCCCCATACCTGGGAGAAAGGAGTGCTGCACAGAGAGGCCAAGAAGAATCTAAACAACAGGCCTTGCTGGGTTTCCTTACTCAGTCGATTCCTATTAGATCATACCCTTTTTGCTGTCCATTCTTCATTGAACTTAAGCACAAAATTCATTTGTTTTCCCTGTATCTTTGGGTCTTCATTCTGAAGGCTCCTGTCTCATGTGGAGCTATGATCAAATAAATTTGTTTTTTTTCCTCTGGAAAAAAAAAATCACGTGTAAAATTCATCAGCTTCACTGGTACCTAGGCTTTTCTTCCAGGTTTTTAAAATTTTTTAATTTAGTGTATTATTTCTTATAGGTATGCTTTATGATGTGGAATACAGAGGCATCCACATGAAAACAGTTTAGGAAAATTATATGGTGATGTCTTTGCAAATGCGATTAAATGAAAGATCTTGAAAAACCATTGTCCTGCTTTTTCAGATAGGCCCTAATTGCGAGCACAAATGTCCTACTAAGAGAAGGAATAAGAGAGATTTGATACAGTTAGAGGGGACCGCATACACACAAAAGAAGAGGCTGTAAGAAAACAGAACCAAGAGATTTAAAGATGTTGGCCTGGAAAGATCAGCATAATATAGCCACAAGTCAAGGAAAGATGACATCACAAGAACCTGGAGGAGACAGGGAATGATTCTCATCTAAAGCCTTTAGAGAACACGAAGCCCTGCTAACACCTTTGTTTTGGCTCGGTGATACTGATTTTGGATTAGTGGCATCCAAAACTGTGAGCAAATAAATTTGTTGTTTTAAGTCACCCAGTTTGTGATATTTTGTTTTTATTTCTTTATTTTCACTATTTTTCTAATGACAATACAAATTGGACATAGTTATTGTGTAACATAATGTTTTGAAACATATACATGCATGTTATATATATATATAAAACAAATATATACACATTGTGGAATGGTTAAATCAAGCTAATTAACATTAACTACTTACTTCACGTACTTTGTATGTGTTTGGTCAGAACACTTAAAATCTATTCTCTAGTATTTTGCTTCAGTAGTTACAGAAAACTAATTCATAGGTCTGTATTCGTATTTCTTTTATAATTTTACTGAAGTTAGTTTTGTAGTCTGGGACTTTCTAAAATATTTGTACATTTTTTTTTTTTTGAGACAGAGTCTCACTCTGTTGCCCAGACCAAAGTGCAGTGGCATGATCCCAGCTCACTGCAAGCTCCACCACCCCCTACCCTGGGTTCAAACAATTCTCCCTGCCTCAGCTTTTCAAGTAGCTGAGATTACAGGCATCTGTCAACATGCCTGCCTAACTTTTCTATTTGTTTTTAGCAGAGATGGGGTTTCACCATGGTGGCCAGCCTGGTCTCAGACTCCTGAATTCAGCTGATCTGCCAGCCTCAGCCTCCAAAAATGCTGTAATTGCAGACATAAGCCACTGTGCCCAGCCAATATTTATACATTTTATCATTTAAGTAATTAGTTGGGATTGATTGTTTAAGGTTACCCCCTTTAATTCTTTATATTTGTGTATGGTTAGTGTTAATTTTCCCTTTTTCCTTCTAGACTTGTGTAATTTGTTGGCTTTACTCTTTTTTCTAGGCCAAGTAACTTAAAACTCCTCGGTTTTTTAGATCCAAACATTAGGTTTGGTTTTATTGATTTTCTCTAAAGCTAGATGTCCTTTATTTCTGCTGTGATCTTCATTATTTTCTTCCTAGAGCTTGCTTTAGGTTTAATTTTTTTCTAGTGTTATAAGGGTAATACAATTCTCATATAGCACTGCTTTAGCTACATCCTATACTTTTTGTATGCTGTATTTTTTTCATTTCTTATTATAGCATGTCTAATTTCCTTGAGAGTTATTCTTTGTCTCCCTAGTTGTTTAGTATCCATCTTTCTCTCATGGAAGTTCTGGCCTCTCATGTAGAAAATGTTTTCATCTGGATTTCATTGTAACACCCCAGGGGTAAGCATTGAGAAAAAGGGAACTAACATACTTATTTTTATGTGAACAAACAATCTATTACTCATAAAAATAAAGGATATATTGTTGATACAATTATTAAAAATGAATAATAAAAACTCAATGCACATTGAGTATCTTTTCATACACATATTAACCATTTAGAATCCTAATTTTGAAAGTGCCTGCTGATATATTTTGCTCAATTTTCTATTAGGTTCATGTGAATTTCAATTATAAGTTTTAGTTACAAAGTTAGCGGTTTAATAACAAGAGGGAAAAGAACACAGGAAAGAGAACAAAGGAAAAGATGAAAAGACACAAAAGAGACAGGAACATAAAGGAAAGAATCCCCCTGTCAATTATTTTTTTCAAGTTTTATGTTTATTAAAAGATGTCAGTAACACCTAGTGACTCTTTCTTGTTTATGAATTTTGGAAAAGAATAATGATTTGAAAGTTTAAAGCCATTACTGGAAAGTTCTGGTATTTTTTATAGACAACCAGTAATTTTCCATACAATTAGAGAATTGATTTTTTTGATTATCAATGAATAGATGAGAGTCATAAAATGCAGTAAATGGGATGCTAGAGATTTCAATGCAATTTGTTTCTTACAAAGTCTCATTATTTACATTTAGGATCCCTTAGGATGGATTAAATAAACAAAATTAATCACTATCTTAAATCTGTTTTAAATCTGTTATTTGTAGTAGCAAGTCTTAAGACACTTTTTAAAGTACAAGTGCTTTTGTTATGTGAGATTCACTGCTGTTGCAATTTCATCTTTCTGAGGAGAAAAAAAAAACAGTTCTGCTGTTATATAGGACAGAGGCTGCAAATAAACTGAAGTGATGGTAATTCCCCAGACAGCAAGTATTTCAATAGTAAACTTTAACAGCATGATTGAAAAAGAGTGAACTGGCCCATTAAATTTGTTTTATTACTGTAAAATCTCTCACTCCAAACAGAAGCAGTTGCTGCCATTCCTTACACTGTCATGCACTCTTATCTAAGTAATTCCCCTTCCTCACATGGGAGATTTATGGACTCAGCTTTTATTGCATAGAACTACTTATAGCAAAAATCAGCTGGACAGTTGACATTCTTCAAATAATGTATCTGGTGATCCTTTTCCTGCTGTGAACTACATGATTATCTTCTGTGAGCTACATTCAACTTTATTACTTTATTTTGGGATTTTGAAATTTTCAAATAATCCAGTTATTTTGTCCATTTAAAACAATTCGGCTGTCTACTATTTTCTAGTTATTTTTAACATTCTTTATATATTCATTTATTCCTTTTTTAGATATACACAAAGCATATATTTGTCTTATTATTGTCTTTTCTCTATTAATAGTATTTGATAAAATTTCTTCATTTTAATGAATTGTAATGTATATCTTTTAAAAGATGATAGATACTTTTTGTATCTTGTAGAAGATATCTTTTCCTATCTTAAATTATGACTTTTTTAATAGAAGCATTTTTGTTTCATATTTCATATTTAGGTAAATGATCCTGCTCAAATTAACTTTTGTGTTTGGTGTGAGGTAAGATGGAAGGCATTTTTGTCTTTTTTATTGATGCTTATATAGCTATTCAGTTAACCTACAACCACTCTTGTAGAAGTCTACCCTTTCTACTTTGGTATCTTTAGCTTTTCTTACACCATCACTTTGCTAAAGAAAGCAAAAGATAAGTGTAAGGCCCATTGCCTTGCCGAGTCAAACAGACACATTCATCACTCTCCACGCTTGATAACTGCATCATCACCCGAGCTCATTATCTGGCTTCCCTCACAAAGCTGCCCTGCACCCGCCTCTGCATATCATGCCTAAGCCCACACTCAGCACTAAATTATGCATCCAACCTCCAGCCCGCTGTTAAAAAACCCTGCAGAGAAATTTTTTTAAAGAAGCCCCACCATTCCCTGCCCAGCAACAGCCTGTCCCATGCGCCCCAGGCAGGCCTGCATACCCAAGGTCCTGCCCGCCTACCAATGGCAGCTAGTTTCATGTACTTCCTACTTTAACTCCATGTACTTCCTGCTCCTCAACAGCCAATAGAAATGCCTTCTCTTTGTTTCCCCAGTAGTCAATCAAGGCCCACTTACCCAAGGTCCCACCTACCAATGGCAACTAGTTTCGTATACCTCCTACTTTAACTCCATGTACTTCCTGCTCCTCAACAGCCAATAGAAATGCCGTCTCTTTGTTTCCCCAGTAGTCAATCAAGGCCCACTTACCCAAGGTCCCACCTACCAATGGCAACTAGTTTCATGTACTTCCTACATTAATTCCATGTACTTCCTGCTCCTCAACAGCCAATAGAAATGCCTTCTCTTTGTTTCCCCAGTAGTCAATCAAGGCCCACTTACCAAAGTCCCACCCACCTACCAATGGCAGCTAGTTTCATGTACCTCCTACTTTAACTCCATGTACTTCCTGCTCCTCAACAGCCAATAGAAATGCCTTCTGTTTGTTTCCCCAGTAGTCAATCAAGGCCCACTTACCCAAGGTCCCACCTACCAATGGCAGCTAGTTTCATGTACTTCCTACTTTAATTCCTTGTACTTCCTGATCCTCAACAGCCAATAGAAATGCCTTCTCTTTGTTTCCCTAGTAGTCAATCAAGGCCCACTTACCAAAGTCCCACCCACCTACCAATGGCAGCTAGTTTCATGTACCTCCTACTTTAACTCCATGTACTTCCTGCTCCTCAACAGCCAATAGAAATGCCTTCTCTTTGTTTCCCCAGTAACCAATCAATTGCCTGCACTCCCCATAAAAGCCCACACCCTAAACAGTGGGTGCAACTTCTCTGGCCCCCTCTTCGACCACTGAAGGTTGCCTGGGAGCTGAATAAATTGGCTTCTCACTTTTTATACTCACCACAGTTTCCTCATTTTACCTCGGCAATAAATCTTACAATAATTTGATAAGATATAAAACTTACTATAAACCCATTTATCAATATGAATATTGTTAAAATTTTAATGTTTGTGCCAGGTTAGAATTACATAATTTTATAATAATTAATCTGTATACTTTTTTTAACATTTTTAATATCTTTCCAATGGAAAGCTTGTTAAATAAAAGGTTATTGGTACAGTAACAACAACATGATTACAACATATTCAAATGAGTTTGACAGTGCAGGTAGATTATTTATCTGTGCTATGACTTGAAAGTGTTGCTCAGACTTTGTGCTGGAAATAATGCCCAAAGCAATAGTGTTAAGAGGTAAAACTTTTAAGAGATGATTTGATCATGAAGGCTCTATTATGATTATATTAATGCCATTATTAAAAAAGTACATCAGGTATTAACAGAAATCTGGCCTCCATTTTTATATCTCTTTCTCTTTCTCAGGCCCTCTTTCCCTTCAGCCTTCCTCCATAGGATGATGTAGCACAAAAGTTCTTTCAAAGGTGGGCTCCTTGATCTTAGACCTCCCTGCCTTCATAACTGTAGTAAATAAATCTGTTCATTATAAATTACTCAGTCTTGGATATTCTAACATAGCAGCACAAAACAGACTAAGGAAACATGCAAATCTAAAAAATAAAAACAAAATAAAATGATGGTTCAAAATTAGCTTTAATCTATCCCTAAAATAACACCTTTATTATAACCTATGACTGACTTAATAGAAAGTTTAATGTAGTAGCATTAATGGACATCCATATGTGAGTTGTAACAACGCTCAAAAATTCACATATTTTATCTGGAAGCAAGGTTGTATTTCTAAAGGACCAAATATTTTATTTGTTGAGTCAAAACACTGAAACACTCAAAATATTGCTAATTAGGAACAGGTAGTTTTGCAATATTCTGTTTAACTGATTTTCTATTCTGTGGCCAGAAAGCCATTGGAGAACAAGGGTGCATTCAGAAAAACCTTATCTACATAGAGTTATATATTATATTCTACTATTATTCTCTAATATCACATATATCTCTTTCATATATTCACTTTTTTAACAAATCAGCCAATACTGAGCAACCACTATGTACCGGGGACATTTTTTATTCAATGTTTAAGATCTTCAAGAAAATAAACTTTTGACCCCTAAACAATTTCTTGTTACATTGTAAGTATTATTATTCTCCTTTTTATCCTCCTCCTCCTCTTCCTAATTCTTCCTCTTTTTCTCCTTATTGTGGATTTTCTTGATGTTTGTTTATAAAGTAAGGCTTATATGCTAAGAACCTTACCTTTTTTTTTTAACTTTTAAGTTCATGGGTACATGTGCAAGTTTGTTTTATAGGCAAACTCATGTCATGGGGGGTGGTTATACAGGTTATTTTATCACCCAGCTATTAAGCCTAGTACATATTACCTATTTTTTTCTTGATCTTCTCTCTCTTCCCAACTTCCACCCTCTATTGGGCCATAGTATTTGTCATTCCATTCTATGTTTTCATGTGTTTTCATCATTTGGCTCTCACTTACAAGCGTGAACATGTAGTATTTGGTATTCTGTTTCTCCACCAGTTGGCTAAGTATAACAGCCTCTAGCTCCACCCATCTTTCTGCAAAGAACATAGCATTTTTTTTTTTACAGCTGCATAGAATTTCATGCTGTACATGTACTACATTTTATCCAGTCCACCACTGATAGGCATTTAGGCTGATTTCACGTCTTTGCTATTGTCAATAGTACTGCAGTGAACATATGCATGCATGTGTCTTTATGATAGAATGACTTATATTCTTCTGGGTATACACCCAGTAATGGCATTGCTGGGTTGAATGGTAGTTCTCTTTTTTGGCCTTTGAGAAATCACCACACTGTTTTCCACAATGACTGACCAAATCTACACTCCCACCAACAATGCATAATTGTTCATATTTCTCCATAACTTTGCTAGCAACTGTTATTTTTTGACTTTTTAATAGTAGCCTTTCTGACTGGTGTGAGATGGTATCTCTTTGTGGTTTTGAATTGCATTTCTCTAATAATAGGTGATGTTGAGCTTTTTTCACATTTGTTGGCTACATGTGTGTTTTATTTTCAAAAGTGTTCATGTCCTTTGCTCACTTTTTGATAAGGTGCTTCATGTTTCTTGTAGATTTGTTTAAGTTCCTTATAGATGCTGGACATTAGAACTTAGGTGCATAGTTTACAAAATTTCTAAGGACATTTTCAAGAGAAATAAGATGTTTCATTAAATCCCTACAATAGACTTAATGAAAAAATGTGAAAATTGAGAGAAAAGTTTAAAAATTGGACTAAGAGTTTACAGTCAGTGAATTTGAAATAAGAAAATGAGTTTATCTGACTACAGTCTACTGCACTATCTCCTTTCAAACATATTTGAGTGAATGATATATTTAGGAAGTGAAATAATAAAATAATTAGGAAGTAAGACCTAGGTATATTATCTTAGGTTTCTTTCCTTGTTCAAAATTTTCACACTATAGTCTATTTTTAAAAAGACCAGCTATAATCTCAAAGAAGATTGAGATGGGTCACACCAGATTGCTAAGTAAAGTGTCTTACACATTAATAAATTGGCAGCTAAATGTTAATAATATTAATGCTAATAATAGTAGAGAACTTAGCATATGTTAGGCAGTTAGATACTCATCAAACAAATTTTAATAACACTATAATGTAGATAACATTGTTATTCTTGTTTTACAGATGAAGAAACTCAAGAATAAAATATTTAAAGACCTCCCTAAGATCACACAGCTACTAAGTGATATAACAGGATTCTGGTTCAGGCAGTTTGGATTCAGAATCCACACGTGCAACACAGACAGCCTCTTGGCTCTCTTAGACATGCCTATAATATATATTTATTATAAGTTTCTTTATATGACATTAATCTCTGAAACTTAGATTTCAAAAATACATAGTATATTTAGGATTTATCTTAATAAATATGTATTGTAAATTAAACCAATCACCATTGTTGGTTGAATATTTTACTTCAGATGGTCAATAAAAAAACGTGTCTCACCCTGACTTTGTTTCCAGTAATATGATCAAAAATGCCTAGCAGGAAGGCAATCAATATAACATTTCTGTTTTAAGCCTTATAAAATGATAGTCACGAAAGACAAAAAAGTACAGAAGATAATTAATATAGGTAAGAGCTATGACTACATCTACGATATTCTGAATGCTAGAATCACCACCTCCTACAACAATACTTTTCAAGATTTCCTTCTAGGGTTTTTGTGGTGCCAGGTCTTATGTTTAAGTCTTTAATCCATCTGGAGTTAATTTTAGTGTAAGGTGTCAGGAAGGGGTCCAGTTTCTTCTTTCTGCACATGGCTAGCCAGTTTTCCCAACACCATTTGTTAAACATGGAATCCTTGCCCCATTGCTTGTTTTTGTCAGATTTATCAAAGATTGTATAGTTGTATGTATGTTGTGTTGCCTCCGGTGCCTCTGTTGTGTTCCATTGGTCTATATCTCTGTTTTGGTACCAGTACCATGCTGTTTTGATTACTGTAGCCTTGTAGTATAGTTTGAAATCCGGTAGTGTGATGCCCCCCACTGTGTTCTTTTTGCTTAGAATTGACTTGGCTATGCGGGCTCTCTTTTGGTTCCATATGATTAAAAAAAAAAAAAAGTGTATTAGCCTTTTATAAATCAGATCAACCATGACAATGAACTCTCACCATCCATCTTTTGGTTCATTAATATTATAAGCAAATCTATTCCTCTGGGTAGACATTAAACATGAGAGAAATTAACAAAGCTGCACTAATACAATCACAACATCAATAATTTATAATCTGAGAAAAGGAACTGGTAAACCACATTTTTATTATATGGGTTCATTATGACACATTACTTATGGACATTTTAAAATTTGTTCACACAATAATTAATCCAGACTAGAAGGCTGTAATAAATCATAACCAGATACATTATACCAGCATACTTTTCTGTAAGCATATTTCTTTCTAGCCTACTGGACATTTGTAAGAATATCCCTGGGGTCAGATATATTTATACTCATTCGTTTACCAAGCCATACAAGAATTTTTAAATATATTACTTTAATATGTTACCAGTGAGAAAACAAGTTAGTCAGTAAACAAATAAATAGCTGAAAATATTACTGTGTATTCGTGGATTTCATATTTGCTTCCAGGTTGCAATACATGGAAAGGTAGAGAGTAAATTAGAAATTAAACCTTATTAAATTCAGGAACATGCTGGATAATTTTAAAAGTTGGAACAGCTATAAAGATGTAAAACCATGTTTCATTTGGGAAAAATAAAAGTTCCTAATGAGTAAAAAACAAAAAAAAAAAACAAAAAAAAAACAATACTTTTCACGGAGAATGCTATGAATCTTTTATGTTAGATGAGCAAAATTGTTATTTTCCCCAAGGAAGTGGTGCTTATGGCAAGGCAGGTGCACATTTTCTAACATGTTCCATGAAATAAACATCTGACTACTGATTTTTGTTCTACAGTCTCAGCTGTTGCATGTAAATAACAATTAGGCAAAGATTTGAAATGAAAAGAATGTCCTTTCCAATGAGCCCCATTTGGTAATTCCTAACTCTATAAAGATAATGTTTTATAGATCTTCATCTGTGCAGATGTCTAAAGTGGAGCCCATAAACTCTGAAATTATTGACATTCTGTTTGCAAAGCAAAGGTCTGTTAAAGTTGTTCAAGAAGGGCATCATTTTTAATGTTCCCATTGACAAATCCAGGTAATAATATTTGAGGCATTTATTATACTGCCATTTTTGAACACTAAAGGGAAAGAACTGACAAGCATATGCCATATTCCCAGAAGTTATACATGTATTCATTTCATTATTCTAGTTAATTTCTTGTTTATTAAAAACCAGATTATATTTGAAATAGAGACATGTTGAATACATTAGAGAACAATGATGTAAATATTAGCAAATTAAAGTAGATAGCCATAAACAAATAGGAGGATTTTGAATTGCATAAATAAAAGCATTCAAAGAATTTTCTAGAGAACCAAACACACAGTTTGCTGAATAAGTATACAGAAGATGTGGTTCTTTAGACAAAATATGTACCACTTCAGCTGAGCTAAAAACAAACAAATGAAATGTATTTTTTTTCTCTGTTTGGATAATTTATTTCCATCTTTAAAAAGAATTTCATTGCAATTCATATGTAAGTCACACTATTTTAAATAAAGCATGATTATGTAAATCTATTGTAAATTATCAAATCATACAGACATGTTTGAACTCAGTAAAAATTAAAGCTAAGGTTGTACTGCTTAAACCACCTTTACTAACAGTAGTATACTTTGAAATCGAGTTTAATGCAAATATATACTTAAGAAAGTTTTATATATAATTTTTCAGGGAAATCAAAATGACCCCAGAGAGCAGGAAACACAAAGTTATCTTCTTATTTCAGTCAATTATAGAATCTACATGAAATAATTTGAACTATGTAACATAGTATTACATTTTTATAATTAAGTTAATTAGCATATTTCACCATGCTTGTTTTCAATTCCATAAGGACAGAAAATACCCCATTTTTTCATGCCAAAAAATTAGTAGTTTTTCTAAAATTGTATAACACATACTTTCAAGGCCTAGCTTCAATTCTCAATTGATAGGGATTGTATTTACTCCAACTGCCTCTAGCCTAAATGTTAGAGAAAATATTTACCTGCTGACATACATAAACTAGAGACAGTTTTCATCTTCTCAAAATGATCAAAATATCATTAGCAAAAATTCAGAAAAAGTGTTTCTTAGCATACCTAATTAAAGATGAAGAATATTACTTTTACCTAATTTTTATTCCTCTTCTTAATAAAATTACAGGGTTTTGGCTATTGAAATTTGTGTATGCTTTGTGATGTTCTTGTGCTGTATTTTTCAGCTCTATCAAGTCATTTATGTTCTTCTTTAAGCTGGTTTTTCTAGTTAGCATTTTCTCTAATCTTTTTTCAGTGCTTTTAGTTTCTTTGCATTGGGTTAGAATATGTTCCTTTAGCTCAGATAACTTTGTGATTACCCACCTTCTGAAGCCTGCTTTTGTCAATTTTTCAAACTCATTCTCCATTCTGTTTTGTTATCTTGCTGGTGAGAAGTTATGATCCCTTGGAGGAGGAAAGGCATTCTGGTCTGTGATGGTTTCATTTTTTTTGCACTGTTTTCTTCCTATCTTCATGGATTTATCTAACTTTGAACTCTGTAGTTGGTAATTTTCGATGGGGTCTCTGAGTGGATATCATTTCTGTTGATGTTGAAGCTACTTCTTTTTGTTTTCTAGTTTTCCTTCTAACTGTCGGGCCCCTCTGCTATATGAGGCATTTTTGTCGTTGTTGTTGTTGTTGTTATTCAGGTTTCAGGGAGCCTCTTGAGGAGGCAATCTATCCCTTCTCTGCCTGCAGAGGCACTGCTGGGCTGCCTTAGACTCAGCCCAGCAGCTATGCAGGCTTTCTCTGGCTTTAGTTTACACAAGTGAGATTAGACACACCTTTGCAATGGCGGATGCCCTTCCCCCTACCAAGCTCGATCATCCCAGGTTGAGTTCAAACTGATGTGCTGGCTGTGAAACTCTCAACCAAGAGGGTTTCAGGTTGCTTGTCTTTGTTGGGGTGGGACCTGCCAA
This sequence comes from Callithrix jacchus, assembly GCF_049354715.1. Taxonomy (NCBI): domain Eukaryota; kingdom Metazoa; phylum Chordata; class Mammalia; order Primates; family Cebidae; genus Callithrix; species Callithrix jacchus. The sequence continues at coordinate 127,910,540 of NC_133512.1, forward strand.
GCTGTACACATATCTCCCTGCTTTCAGCTCTCCCTTTCTCTGGGGGACAGATAGATCTGTCCCATAGGCCCTCTCAGCTCTAGTCAAAACTTCTGTCCAGTTCTCTGCCAACAACTCACAGGCCAGCCAGCCAGAGCTGTCTCTCATATATGTGTTGATAACTCACAGTGCTTTTCAGCCTGGTGGCATTCTCCTGGACTGTGGGGTTGCAATGGCCTTGGGAGAAGCAAAGTATCTGAACCGGAGGCTGAGGGGGTAAAGTCCCCCATTCTCCAGTCAGTTGCACATTCTGGGTGGGGCAGCACCTCCCTGCCTTGGTTTGAATTCCTTGGGCTACATCCACTGTATAACCAGTCCCATTGAAATGAACCTGGTACCTTGGTTGAAAATGAGGAGATCATTCACCTTCTGTGTCTCTCTTGCTGGGAATTAAAACGTGGATGTAGACTCAGAATTAGGTATCCTTGGATCTTACAGATATTCTATCTGTTTCCAAATCCATAGTGGACTCTACACAAGTCAAATGATATTTATAAAAACTATTCCCTTGTTGGTTTCCATAACTTAAAACAAGTCAGCACAATCAAGTGGGTAAACTTATCTAAAGATTTTTGCCCATTACTTGATCAAAGATATTTCAACATAGGCCACTAAACACCTTTTCAGAATTGAAAATGTAATCTCCCTATTTCAAAAACATACCTGTTTTAGGAATTTTAAATTGATATAGCCCTTAAATAAGAAAACTTCTTCTATCTTGAGTGTCCTCATATGCTACAAAACATATCACCTGGGCTATGCAAGGATCCATTTCATATTTCTGACTTCAATTCTGAAGACATGTTTACATGTTCCACAGATCAAGACTCATCCATTATGGTGAAATAATAAAAAAAAATGAATGAAAAAGATGTATTGTTTTACCCTTTGAATGAAGTAGTAGTGATGCTTAGGATAGAAGTCAGGCTTTGGAGAGTGAAAAACATGTGTTCCTTACATTTCTTCAAGGATCATTTGCATTTTTTTATGGATGTGCATTTAAATAAAACTTTTTTCATGTAATGAAAATTTGGGTAATACATTTGCCTCCTCAGCTGTTCCACTTAGATTTTTCTTTTCTTTTCTTTTCTTTTTTTTTTGCAGGGGACATGATTTTATTTTATTTATTTTATTTTTTTAAATTTTTTATTGCATTTTAGGTTTTGGGGTACATGTGCAGAACGTGCAAGACAGTTGCGTAGGTACACACATGGCAGTGTGTTTTGCTTCCTTTCTCCCCTTCACCCACATTTGTCATTTCTCCCCAGGCTATCCCTCCACAGCTCCCCCCCCCGCTGGCCCTCCCCTTTTCCCCTCAATAGACCCCAGTGTTTAGTACTCGCCTCCCTGTGTCCATGTGTTCTTATTTTTCATCACCCTCCTATGAGTGAGAATATGCGGTATTTCATTTTCTGTTCTTGTGTCAGTTTGCTGAGAATGATGTTCTCCAGATTTATCCATGTCCCTACAAATGACACGAACTCATCATTTCTGATTGCTGCGTAATATTCCATGGTGTATATGTGCCACATTTTCCCAATCCAGTCTATCATCGATGGGCATTTGGGTTGGTTCCAGGTCTTTGTTATTGTAAACAGTGCTGCAATGAACATTCGTGTGCATGTGTCCTTATAGTAGAACAATTTATAGTCCTTTAGATATATACCCAGTAATGGGATTGCTGGGTCAAATGGAATATCTATTTCTAAGGCCTTGAGGAATCACCACACTGTCTTCCACAATGGTTGAACTAATTTAGACTCCACTTGAAATTTTAAAAAAGAACTTGACTAGGTAGGTCTCACCTATTTTTATTCAATTTATAAAACCAACAAATAGTTTCCTTATGTATAAAAAGTTTAACATGCAAAAAGTACAAATGAAAGACATATTTTAAAATTACACAGTACCATGCAAAATAGATAAGACTCAGAGTCTAGAGATGGAGAACTTATTCTAATCTCAGCCCTTTCTTTCCTAGCTTTGGCTAAGTCACTTAACACTGCTAGGAATAATATATGTCATCTGGACAATGAAGGAATAAACCTTACACAAAGTTTCATTCCAGCTTTTTTACTCCTTATGCTATTCTTCATATGTAAGATTACTAGTCCTTTAAGATATTCCTCCTCAAAAACAGTTTCATAATCAAATTCATTTGAGAATTGCCACATTTCTTCATTCTAAGTACACTTATATAATAACTTATGATGGTGCAGCCTAGAACTACTTCAAGGGGTCAGAAAACATGTATTGTCAAGAAGACAGGCATTAATATAGTAATTATACGTGGGAAAAAACAACTATGTCATACATTTAAAGGCACTTGATAATATGAGGATTTAAATAAGACAGCTGATCTAATCTGGGAAGTCTACAAAGTCTTCCTTCAGAAAGTGACAGCTGAAATGAGATCTGATAAATGTGTATGATTTAGCTACAAGGAGAGGGAAGAGCAATAAAAAAATATATAAATATTGACTTCTGCCAAGATGGCCAAATACAAATATCTCAAGAGTGCAGTTCCCAGTGAGAGCAATGTAGAAGGTGAGTGATCTCCACATTTCCAACTGAGGTACCGGGTTCATCTTAATGGGACTAGTTGGAAAGTGGGTGTAGCCCAAGGAGGGCAACCCATGGCAAGGGGGGTGCTGTCTCATCCAGGAAGTGAAATGGGCTGAAGGACCTTGCTTCCTACCCAATGTAGGCCACCAGGGACTTTTCCAGCCACTCCAGAACTATGGTTCAGATACAACACTTTTCCCATTGTCTTTACAACCCACAGACCAGGACATTCCCACTGTTCACATTCCCCTGAGGAAAGGGGGCTGGGGGCAGGGAGCCAGGTAATCTGGCTCAGTGGGCCCCACCCCATAAAAAACAGCAAGCTGAAACCTGCTGGCTTCAGATTTTTACAGCCAGCACAGCAGTTTGAGCTCAACCTGGAATAGTAGAGCTTGGTGGGGGAAGGGTGACTGCCATTGCCGAGGCAGTCTGCCATTACTGAGGCAGTTCTGATCTTGCCTGTATGGACAAAATTGCGAAGAAATTTGCATGTGGCTGGATGGAACCCACGGCAGCTCAGCAATGTTTCTGAAGGCAGACTGTGACTAGATTCCCTTTGTGCTTGGCACGGCATCTTGGAAAAAAGGCAGCAGCCAATCAGGTACTTATATATAAAGCCCCACCATCCCAGGACAGAACACCTGGAAAAAAGGGCAGTTGTGAGTTCCACTGCAGCAGACTTACATGTCCTTGCCCAGCAGATCTAAAGGGAGCAAAAGAGCTCCCAGCACAGCACTTGACTGCCCCCTCAAGGGGCTCCCAAACCCCCATATATCCAAAGAGACACCTCATACAGGAGAGCTCTGGCTAACATCTAGTGGGTACCCTTCTGGGACAAAGCTACCAGAGGAAGAAACAGGCAGCAATCCTTGCTGTTTTGCAGCCCCTGCAGGTGATTCCCAGGCAAGCTGGGTCTGCAGTGGACCTCTGGCAGTCCTGCAGCAAGGTGACCTAACACAAGAAAAACTAGAAAACAATAAGAAATAACTTCAACATCAACAGAAATGATGTTCCCCTAGAGACCCCATCTGAAAGTCACCAACTTCAAAGAAAAAAGGTAGATAAATCCACAAAGATGAAAATAAAACAGCACAAAAAGGATGAAATCACCCAAAACTAGAACTCTTCTCCTCCTCCAAGGGATTGCAACTCCTCACCAGCAAGGGGAAAAAACTGGATGGAGAATGAGTTTGATGAATTGACAGAAGCAGGCATCATAAGGTGAATAATCACAAACTTCTCTGAGCTAAAGGGACATGTTGTAAACCCAATGTAAAGAAATTAAGAACCTTGAAAAAAGGTTAGACAAAATGCTACCTAGAATAAACAGCTTAGAGAAGAACATAAATGACTTGATGGAGCTGAAAACATACACAAGTATCAATAGCCAAATTGATCAAGCAGAAGAAAGGATATTAGAGATTGAAGATCAACCCAATGACATAAAAAGGAAGGTAAGATTAGAGAAAGAAGAGTGAAAAGAAATAAACAAAGCCTCTAAGAAATATCAAGTTACAAAAACTTAATCTATGTTTGATTCATGTACCAGAATGTGATGGGGAGAATAATCCAAGCTGGAAAACAATCTTCAGGATATTGTCCAGGAGAAGTTCCTCAACCTAGCAAGGAAGGCCAACATTCAAATCCAGAAAATACAGAGAACACCACAAAGATACTCCTCAAGATGAGCAACTCCAAGGCACATAATCATCAGATTCACCAGGAAAAAATGCTAAGGGAAGCCAGAAAGAAAGGTTGGGTTACCCACAAAGGGAAGCCCATCAGACTCAGAGCAGATCCCTTGGCAGAAACACTATAAGCCAGAAGAGAGTGGGGCCAATATTCAACATTCTTAAAGAAAAGAATTTTCAACCCAGAATTTCATATCCAGCCAAACTGAGCATCATAAGTGAAGAAGAAATAAGATTCTTTATGAACAAGCAAATGCTTAGAGATTTCATCACCACCAGGCCTGCCTTGCAAGAACTCCTGAAGAAAGCACTACACATGGAAAGGAACAGCCAGTACCAGACACTGCAAAAATGTACCAAACGGTAAAGACTATTGACACAATGAAAAAACTGCATCAAATAATGGGCAAAACAACCAACTAGTATCAAAATAGCAGGATCAAATTCACACAAAACAATATTAACCTTAAATGTAAACAGGCTAAATGCCCCAAGCAGAAGACATAGACTAGCAATTTGGATAAAAAGTCAAGACCCATCAGTGTGCTGTGTTCACGACACCCAACTCAGGTGCAAAGACACATATAGACTCAAAAAAAGGGGATGGAGAAAGATTTACCAAGCAAATGGAAAGCACAGAAAAGGAGGGGTTGCAATCCTAGTATCTGATAAAACAGACTTTAAACCAACAAAGACCAAAAGAGACAAAGAAGGGCATTATATAATAATAAAAGGATCAATGCCACAAGAAGAGTTAACTGTCCTAAATATATATGCACCCAATGCAGAAGCACCCATATATATAAAGCAAGTTCTTAATGACCTATAAAGAGACTTGGAATCCCACACAATAATAGTGGGAGACATTAACACTCCATTGTCAATATTAGACAGATCCATGAGACAAAAAAATCAACAAGGATATGCAGAACTTGAACTCAAATCTGGACTAAGCAGACCTAATAGACATCTACATAACCCTCCACCCCGAATCCACAGAATATAGATTCCTCTCAACACCACATCACACTTATTCTAAAATTGACCACATAATTGGAAGTAAATCACTCCTCAGCAAATACAGAACAATGGAAATCATAAAAGCCTGTCTCTCAGACCACAGTGATTTATATTAGAACTCAGGATTAAGAAACACACTCAAAACCACACAACTACATAAAAACTGAGCAACCTGCTCCCAAATGACTACTGGATAAATAATGAGAGGAAGGCAGAAATAAAGATGTTATTTGAAACGAGCGAGAGTGAAGACACAATGTACCAGAATCTCTGGGATACATTTTAAAGCAGTGTCTAGAGGGAAATTTGTAGCAATAAATGCCCACATGAGAAGCAAGGAAAAATCTATAATTGATACCTTATTGTCACAATTAAAAGAATTTGATGAGCAAGATGAAACAAATTCAAAAGCTAGCAGAAGACAAGAAATAACTAAGATCAGAGCAGAACTGAAGTAGACAGACACAAAAAAAGCCTTTCAAAAAAATCAAAACCAGGAGGTGATTTTTTGAAAAGATCAAAAAATAGATAGAATGCTAGCCTGACTAATAAAAAAGAAAAGAGAGAAAAATCAAATAGATGAAATAAAAAATGATAAATGGGATATCATAACTGATTCCACAGAAATATGAACTGCCATCAGAAACATCTATGAACAACTCTATGAACATAAACCAATAAATCTAGAAAAAATGAATAAATTACTGGACACTTATACCCTCCCAAGACTAAACTAAGAAGAAGGTGAATCCCTGAATAGACCAATAATAAGAGCTAAAGTTGAGGCAGCCACTAATAGCCTACCAACCAAAAAATGTCCGGAACAATGTGGGTTCACAGCAAAATTCTACCAGATGTACAAAGAGGAGCTGATACCATTCCTTCTTAAACTATTCCAAACAATACAGAAAAACAGATTTCTCCTTAACACATTTTATGATACAAACATCATCCTGATACCAAAACCTGGCAGAGAAACAAGTGAAAAAGAAAAATTGAGGCCAATATACATGATAAACATCCATGCGAAAATCTTCAACAAAAAACTCACAAACCGAATGGAACAACACATCAAAAAGCTTATCCATCATGATCAAGTAGGCTTCATCCCTGGAATGTAAGGCTTGTTCAACATGCAAAAATCTGTGGTAAAAACTCTCAATAAACTAGTTATTGATAAACCACATCTTAAAATAATAAAAGCTGTTTATGACAAACCCACAGGCAATATCACACTGAATGGACACAAAATGAAGTATTCCCTTTTAAAACTAGCACTAGACAAGAGTGCACTCTCTCACCATTCCTATTCAACTTAATATTGGAAGTTCTAGCCAGACCAATCAGGAAAGAAAAAGAAATAAAGAGTATTCAAGTAGGAAAAGAGGAATTCAAATTGTCTCTATTTGCATAACACATGTTTTTATATTTAGAAGACCCCATTGTCCCAACCCCAAATCTCCTTAAGATGATAAGCACATTCAGCAAAGTTTCAGGATTAAAAAATATAATAATGTATGTGCAAAAAGAACAAGCACTCCTATACACCAATAACAGACAGAGAGACAAACAGAGAGTTAACTCCCATTCGCAACTGATACAAAGAGAATACAATATCTAGGAATACAACTAACAAAGAATGCAAAGGACTTCTTCAAAAAGATCTACACACCACTGCTCAACAAAATAAGAGAGGACACAAACAGATGGAGAAACATTCCATGCTCATGGTTAGGAAGAATCAATATGAAAATGGCAATACTGCCCAAAGTAATTTATAGATTCAATGGTATCCCCATCTATTTACCAATGCCCTTCTTCAGAGAAGAGGAAAAAATCCACCTTAAACTTCATATGGAACCAAAAAAGAGCCCACGTAGCCAAGTCAATTCTAAGCAAAAAGAACAAAGTTGGAGGCATTATGCTACCTGACTTCAAACTATACTACAAGCCTACAGTAACCAAAACAGCATGGTACTGGTACCAAAACAGAGATATAGTCGAATGGAACAGAACAGAGGCCTTGGAGGCAACGCCACACATCGACAACCATCTGATCTTTGACAAACCTCACAAAAACAAGTAATGGGTAAAGGATTCCCTGTTCAATAAATGGTGTTGAGAAAACTGGCTAGACATGTGCAGAAAGCAGAAACTGGACGCCTTCCTGACACCTTACACTAAAATTCGCAAGAGAAGACATATATGAGGCCAACACATATATGAAAAAAAATACTCATTTTCACTGGTCATTAGAGGAATGCAAATCAAAACTACATTCAGATACCATATCACACCAGTTAGAATGGTGATCATTAAAAAATCCAAAGACGACAGATACTGGAGAGGATGTGGAGAAATAGAAACACTTTTACACTGCTGATGGGAGTGTAAATTAGTTCAACCGCTGTGAAAGACAGCATGGCAATTCCTCAAGGACCTAGAAATAGAAATACCATTTGACCCAGCAATCCCATTACTGGGTATATATCCAAAGGATTATAAATCCTTCTGTTATAAGGACACATGCACACAAATGTTCACTGCACTGTTTACAAGAAAAGACTTGGAACCAACCCAAATGCCCATCAATGATAGACTGGACAGGGAGGATGTGGCACATATACACCAGGGAATACTATGCAACCATAAAAAGTGATGAGTTCATGTCCTTTGTAGGGACATGGATGAACCTAGAAACCATCATTCTCAGCAAACTGACGCAAGAACAGAAAATCAAACACCGCATGTTCTCACTCATAGGCGGGTGTTGAACAATGAGAATACATGGACACAAGAAAAGGAGCGTCACACACTGGGGTCTGCGGGGGGGAACTAAGGGAGTGACAGCAGCGAGTGGGAGTTGGGGAGAAATAACATGGGGAGAAATGCCAGATATAGGTGATGGAGAGGAAGGCAGCAAACCACATTGCCATATATGTACCTATGCAAAAATCTTGCATGTACTTCACATGTACCCCAAAATGTAAAACACAATAAAATATATATGTAAAAAAATCCAGAAATACAACTAACAAAGGATGTAAAGGATCTCTTCAAGGAGACCTACAAACCACTGCTCAAGAAAATAAGAGAGGATATAAACAGATGGGAAAACATTCCATGCTCATTGTTAGAAAGAAGCAATATTATGAAAATGGCCATACTATACGAAGTAATTTATAGATTCAATGCTCTTCCCATCAAGCTAACATTGACCTTCTTCACAGAACTTGAAAAAAACACCTTAATCTTCATGTGGAACCAAAAGAGAGCCTACAGGGCCAAGACATTCCTAAGTGAATAAACATCTAGAAACATCACACTACTTGACTTCAAACGATATTACAAGGCTACAGTAATCAAAACAGCATGGGACTGGTACTAAACTGATATAGACCAAAAGAACAGAACAGAGGCCTCTGAGATAATGCCACACATCTACAATCAACTGATCTTTCACAAACCTGACAAAAACAAGCAATGGGGAGAGGATTCCCTGTTTAATAAATGGTGCTGGAAAAACTGGTGAGTCATGTGCAGAAAGCAGAAACTGGACCCCTTCCTTACACCTTATACAGAAATTAACTCCAGATAGATTAAAGATTTAAACATAAGACCTAACACCATAAAAACCCTAGAAGAAAACCAAGGCAATACCATTCAGGACATAGGCATAGGCAAGGACTTCATCACTAAAACACCAAAAGTAATGGTAAGAAAACCAAAAGAATGGAAAAAAAAACTTTTGCAAGCTACCCCTCTAACAAAGGGCTAATCCGAATCTAGAAAAAACTGAAACAAATTTACAATTAAAAAACAACATGATTTCCAAGATGGCACAGTAGGAACAACTCAGGATTGCCGCTCTCAGTGAAGGCGCAGAGGGTGAGTCCTAGCCGCATTTCCAGATGGATCTTTGTTGCCCACAGAATGGGAAATTCCCAGGAGTAGGAGAGACACGGGACGCCAGCGCAGCCCTCAGCTTGCACTGCTGTTTCAGCCGGCGCCGCAGTGCTGTGGCACCCCACACAAAATGCGCTGGTCTCGGTGTTCTGTTAAACTGACAATCTGAGATTTGGGAGGGCAGATTAGCATATCCATCTGATTAAATGGGACTTGGACAGAGAGCCAGACCAGGAGATTCCTGGGAAGTGACATTTGAGCCAGTGCAGTGGCTCGCTGCATGGGAAATCACACACATCCCGGTGCCCTTTCACCCGGCGACTAAAAAATTTGGGAGAGAGTCAACTGCTCAACTTAAAAAAAAAAAGAGAGAGAGAAAGGGCTCTGAGGCAGGGAGCCAGGTGATGAGGCTCGGCAGGTCCCACCCCCAAAGGGACAACCAAAACAGCGATTCGAAACGCTCGGGGTTGAGAGTTTCACCGCAGGCACAGCTGAATCCAGGATGGGTGCAGCTCGGTGGAAGAGGGGTGACTGCCACTACCGAGGCATTCCATGCCTACTGAGGTACACTCCCATTGCTGATGCAGCCTGCCATTGCCAAGGCAACCCACCATAACAGAGAGAATCTGCCAACAGGAAGGAGCCTACAACAGCAGAGCGGAGCCCACAGGCAACAGGCTGGAGCCCACAGCAACAGGGAAAAGCCCATGACAGTAAGGTGGAGCCACAGCAGCAGGGTGGAGCCCACAGCAGCAGGGCAAAGCCGAAGGCAACAGGGCGGACCCCGTGATAGAAGGGCGTAGCCTCAGCAAGCAAATAGGTACTAGACTGCCTCCTACCTGGGCAGGACAGTGCAACGGATACTCATAAAGAAAGTTCTAACTCCCCGAGACAGAGCATCTGAGGAAAAAAACAGGATTTATAAGTTCTGCTGCAGCAGACACAAATGCACCTGCCTAACAGCCCTGAATGAACAATGGAGCTCACAGCTCAGTACCTGAGCTCCTATAAAGTACATTCCATCTCCTTAAGCAGCTCCCTGAGCCCTGAATATCCAAAGAGTCACCTCAAAAAGAACTGATCAGACTGACATTTGGTGGGCATCATTCTGGGACAAAGATAGCAGAAGAAGAAACTGGTAGCATCCGTCACTGTTCTGCAGATGCTACAGGTGCACCCCAGACAAGCAGGGCCTGGAGTGGACCTCAGCAGTCGTACAGCAGAGGAGCTAGACTGTTAGAAGGAAAACTAAGCAACATAAATACTTCATCATCAACAATCTGGGCGTCCACTCAGAGACCCAATCAAAAAGTCAGCAACTACTCAAACGACAGGTTGATAAATCCACAAAGAAGGGAAGAAACCAGCGCAAAAAGGAAGAAAACACTGGAAACCAAAACACCTCGCCTCCTACAAAGGACCAAAACTCCTCACCAACAAGGGAACAAAGCTGGAAAAAAAATGAGTGTGACGAAATGATGGAATCAGACTTCAGAAGGTGGATAATGAGAAACTTCTGTGAGCTAAAAAAACATGTTCTAAATCAATACAAAGAAACTAAGAACCTTGAAAAAGATTTGAAAAAAGATTCAAGGAAAAGATAACAAGAATAGATAACTTAGACAGAAAATATAAATGAATTGAAGGAGCTGAAAAACACAACATGAGAACTTCGTGAAGCATGCACAAGTTTCAACCGCCGAATTGACCAAGCAGAAGAAAGGACATCAGAAGTCGAATATCAACTCAATGAAATAAAATGAGAAACCAAGATTAGGGAAAAAAGCGCAAAAAGAAATGAACAAAGTCTCCAAGATATGTGAGACTATGTGAAGAGACCTAACCTATGTTTGATAGATGTACCAGAAAATGATGAAGTGAATGAATCCAAGCTGGAAAATATTCTTCAGAATATTATCCAGGAAAACTTCCCCCACCTAGAAAGGCAGGCCAACACTCAAGTCCAGGAAATACAGAGAACACCACAAAAATATTGCGCAAGAAGAGCAACCCCAAGGCACATAATTGCCAGATTCAGCAGGGTTGACATGAAGGAGAAAATACTAAGAGCAGCCAGAGAGAAACGCTGGGTCATCCACAAAGGGAAGCCCATCAGACTCACAGCAGATCTCTCGGCAGAAACTCTACAAGCCAGAAGAGAGTGGGGGCCAATATTCAACTTCCTTTAAGAAAAAAACTTTCAACCCAGAATTTCATACCCAGCCTAACTGAGCTTCATAAGTGAAGGAAAAATAAAATCCTTTGCAAACAAGCAAGTACTCAGAGATTTTGTCACCACCAGGCCTGCTTTACAAGAGATCCTGAAAGAGCCACTACACATAGAAAGGAACAACCAGTACCAGCCATTCTAAAAACATACCAAATGCTAAAGAGCATCAACAAAATGAAGAATCTTCATCAACTAATGGGCAAAACAGCCAGCTAGCATCAAAATGGCAGTATCAAATGCACATATAACAATATTAACCCTAAATGTAAATGGGCTAAATGCACCAATCAAAAGACACGGACTGGCAAATTGGATAAAAAACTAAAACCCATCAGTGTGCTGTATCCAGAAAACCCATCTCACATGCAAGGATACACAAAGGCTAAAAATAAAGGGATGGAGGAAGAGTTACCAAGCAAATGGAGAGCAAAAAAAAAAGCAGGAGTTGAAATTCTTGTCTCTGATAAAATAGACTTTAAAGCAACAAAGATCAAAAGAGACAAAGAAGGTCATTACATAATGGTAAAAGGATCGATACAACAAGAAGAGCTAACGATACTAAATATATATGGACCAAATACAGGAGCACCCAGATATATAAGGCAAATTCTTAATGACTTACAAAAAGACATAGACTTCCACACAATAATAGTGGGAGACTTTAACACTCCACTATCAATATTAGACAGATCAACAAGACAGAAAATTAAGAAGGATATCCAGGGCTTGAACTCAGACCTGGAACAAGGAATCCTGATAGGCATCTACAGAACTCTCCACCCCAAATCCACAGAATATACATTCTTCTCAGCACATCACACCTACTCCAAAATCAACCACATAATTGGAAGTAAAGCACTCCTCAGCAAATGCAAAACAACTGAAATCATAACAAACAGCCTCTCAGACCATAGTGCAATCAAGTTAGAACTCAGAATTCAGAAAATAACTCAGAACCACACACCTTCATGGAAACTGAACAACTGGCTCTTGATGTTGATTGGATAAGCAATGAAATGAAGGCAGAAATAAAGAAGTTCTTTGAAACCAATGAGAACGAAGACACAACATACCAGAATCTCGGGGACACATTTAAAGCAGTCTCTAGAGGAAAGTATATAGCAATAAGTGCCCACATGAGAAGAGTGGAGAGATCCAAAATTGACACCCTATCATCAAAATTGAAAGACCTAGATAAGCAAGATCAAAAAAACTGAAAACCTAGCAGAAGACAAGAAATTACGAAGATCAGAGCAGAACTGAAGGAGATAGAAAAATGAAAAACCCTTCAAAATATCAATAAATCCAAGAGCTGGTTTTTTGAAAAGATCAACAAAATAGACAGACCACTAGCCAGACTGATAAAGAAGAAAAGAGAGAACAACCAAATATAAGCAATAAAAACCGATAAAGGGGAAATCACCACAGATTCCACAGAAATTCAAACAACCATCAGAGAATATTTAAAAAAGACTCTATGCACATAAACTAGTAAACCTGGAAGAATTTCATAAATTTCTGGACACCTGTGTCCTCCCAAGCCTAAACCAGGAGGAAGCCGAAACTATGAATAGACCAATAACAAGGTCTGAAGTCAAGGCAGCAATTAAGAGCCTACCACACAAAAAAGCCCATGTCCAGATGGGCTCACAGCCGAATTCTACCAGACACACAAAGAAGAGCTCGTACCATTCCTTCTGAAACTATTCCAAATAATCCAAAAAAAAAAAAAGGAATTCTTCCCAAATCATTTTATGAGACCAACATCATCCTGATACCAAAACCCAGCAGAGACTCAACAAGAAAAGAAAACTTCAGGCCAATATCCATGATGAACATAGATGCAAAAATATTCAATAAAATACTGGCAAACCGATTGCAACAGCAAATCAAAAAACTTATCCATCATGATCAAGTAGGATTCATCCTGGGGATGTAAGGCTGGTTCAACATATGCAAGTCTATAAACGTAATTCACCACATAAACAGAACCAAAAACAAAACCACATGATTATCTCAATTGATGCAGAGAAGGCATTTGAGAAAATTCAACAGCCCTTTATGTTAAAAACCCTCAATAAACTCGGTATCGATGGAAGTATTTCAAAGTAATAAAAGCTATTTATGACAAACCAACAGCCAATATCATACTGAATGGGCAAAAACTGGAAGCATTCCCTTTGAAATCTGGCACTAGACAAGGATGCCCTCTTTCACCACTCCTATTCAATATAGTACTGGAAGTTCTAGCCACAGCAATCAGGCAAGAAAAAGAAATAAAGGGTATTCAAATAGGAAAGGTGGAAGCCAAATTGTCTCTATTTGCAGACAACATGATAGTATACCTAGAAGACCCCATCGCCTCATCCCAAAAACTCTTGAAACTGACAAGCAACTTCAGCAAAGTCTCAGGATATAAAATCAATGTGCAAAAATCACAAGCATTCCTAGACACCAATAACAGGCTTAAAGAGAGCCAAATAAAGAATGAACAGCCATTCACAATTGCTACAAAAACAATAAAATACCTAGGAATACAACTTACAGGGAACTTAACGGACCTCTTCAAGGAAAACTACAAACCACTGCTCAACGAAATAAGAGAGGACACAAACAGATGGAGAAACATTCCATGTTCATGGTTAGGAAGAATCAATATCATGAAAATGGCTATACTGCCCAAAGTAATTTACAGAATCAATGCTATCCCCATCAAGCTACCATTGACTTTCTTCAGAGAACTGGAAAAACACACCATGAACTTCATATGGAACCAAAAGAGTGCCCACATAGCCAAGTCGATTCTAAGCAAAAAGAACACAGCGGGAGGCATCACACTACCAGACCTCAAACTATACTACAAGGCTACAGTAATCAAAACAGCATGGTACTGGTACCAAAACAGATATATAAACCAATGGAACAGAACAGAGGCATTGGGGGCAACACAACATATCTACAACCATACAATCTTTGATAAACCTGACAAAAACAAGATATGGGGAAAGGATTCCCTGTTTAATAAATGGTGTTGGGAAAACTGGCTAGCCATGTGCAAAAAGCAGAAACTGGACCCCTTCCTGACACCTTACACCAAAATTAACTCCTGATAGATTAAAGACTTAAACATAAGACTTGGCACCATAAATCCCTAGAAGAAAATCTAGGCAAAACCTTCCAGGACATAAGAGTAGGCAAGGACTTCATGAACAAAACACCAAGAGCTTTGGTAACAAAAGCCAAAATAGACAAATGGGACCTAATCAAACTCCACAGCTTCTGCTCGGCAAAAGAAACAGTCATTAGAGTGAATCAGCAACCAACAGAATGGGAAAAAGTTTGTGCAGTTTACCCATCTGACAAAGGGCTGATATCCAGAATTTACAAAGAACTCAAACAGATTTACAGGAAAAAAACAAACAAGCCCATTCAAAAATGGGCAAAGGATAAGAACAGTCACTTTACAAAAGAAGACATACATGAGGCCAACAAACATATGAAAAAATGCTCATCATCACTGGTCATTACAGAGATGCAAATCAAAACCACATTGAGATACCATCTCACGCCAGTTAGAATGGCGATCATTAAAAAATCTGGAGACAACAGATGCTGGAGAGGATGTGGAGAAATAGGAACACTTTTATACTGCTGGTGGGAGTGTAAATTAGTTCAACCATTGTGGAAGACAGTGTGGCGATTCCTGAAGGCCTTAGAAATAGAAATTCCATTTGACCCAGCAATCCCATTACTGGGCATATACCCAAAGAATTATAAATTTTTCTATTATAAAGACAAATGCACATGTATGTTCATTGTGTCACTGTTTAAAATAGCAAACACTTGGAACCAACCCAAATGCCCATCAATGATAGATTGGAAAAAGAAAATGTGGTACATATATACCATGGAATAATATGCAGCCATCAAAAAGGGTGAGTTCATGTCCTTTGAAGGGACATGGATGAAGCTGGATACCATCATTCTCAGCAAACTAACACAAGAACAGAAAACCAAACACCTCATGTTCTCACTCATAAATGAGAACACATGGATGCAAGGTGGGGAACATCACACACTGAGATCTGTTGCGGAGTCAGGGGCCAGGGGAGAGATAAAAGGGGTTGGGGGATTGGGGAGGAATAACAGGAAAAATACGGAATATAGGTGATGAAAGGATGGAAGGAGCACACCACCAGGGCATGTGGATAACTGTGTAACAATCCTGCAAGAGCTGCACATGTACCCCAGAATTTAAAGTATAATTTTAAAAAAAGTTTAAAAAATTTACTTTACTGTAAATATTGAGGAGAAAGAAGTTATTCAATAGATTATTTAGGAGACTTAAGATTTGTGTTATGTTTAGTATGGAATAAAAATACTGAATAACTTTAAAAAAAATACATAAATATCTCATAGCAGTAGAGAAGACAGCACTGTATAAAAAACTTTAAAAAAATCTTTATTGCTTAAGTAAGGGAAACCTCCCAAATAGAAGTTTATAAGACCAGGCTGTGTAAAGCTTTTCAGGCCAATTTAAAAATGTGTCTTTAGGTAAGAATGGAAGTCATTCAGGAGATTTGAAATTGAGTATTTGTGGTTCAAAAAACATTAATACACTAGTTGTTAAGGAAATATTTGAGTGAACCCAGAATTTATGTGGATAAATCAGTTTAAAGATTTCTACAGAGGTCATATTAATAATAGTTTTTTAACTGTTTTGGAGTAATTGTGGTAGAAATTGAGTAAAGGAGAAAGGAAGAACATGGCAAGATCTAAGATCTAAGCCTTGCAGAATTAGACAGAAATGATGAAGGGTGCTGAAATAAAAGAATTGGTAAAATGTAAGAAAGACAGAAGATTATGAATTTAGCTTTGGAAATATTGAATTTAAGTTCATTTGGAACTTCCAAAAGGATATACATGTTTGAAAACTCAAATAAGAAATCTGCCTTGGTTGCATTAAAATTAGAATTTAGTCTTTCTTATAAGTAGCAATTGACATTTGCCAGTATAATGTCACCAATTAGTACTCATAAATGGCTTCTACTAAATATTTTTTAAATTAGAAGAGAACTAAGCTATTAGTATAAACATGATTAAAAGTATTCACTTAGACCAAAATATGGAAAGGCTTTCCAATAACAGAAGACATATAGGTTCGTTCTTTCCCTCTCTCTCTCTCTCTCTCTCTCTCTCTCTCTCTCTCTCACACACACACACACATAGATACAAAGACACATACACAGAAAATAAAAACAAATAGATTGCACATTAAAAGTCTTATTTAAATAGCTCATAACATAATTCAAAACTAATGAAAAAATCTGTCATTCACTCCATTAACATAATATTTCAGATTGAATCACAAAACAAAACTCCACTCTACACTGTATGCAAAAACACAAATAAAAACACATAAATTCAGAAAAGTTAAACATAAGGGTATGAACAGATGTACAGCAAAAAGAAAGGAGGGTAGAAAGGAATGAATGGGAAGTAGAAAGGAAGAGAAAGAGAGAACAAAAGGAAGAAAGAAACAGAAAAACAGATGATCATAGAATCTGAGAAAGTAAATTTAAGTCCAAAGAAACATTTTAGAAGGTAGGAAAGAACAATTTACAATGCAACAGAGTATAATTCAAAAGTAAGTTTAATTATTATTAATATGTATGCACCAAACACATAAAAAGTACATGCATAAAACAGTAAAGAAGATAACAAAGAGAAGAGGATTGAAAGCACTAGAAGTAGGAAATCTTTACTAACCTATGGGAGAAGTCTTACACAAAATAAGATACATAAGAAAAATAAATACTGATGTAGAAGAAATACCATAACAGATTATTTAAACAAGTAAAACTTTTAGGTTATCTGGAAAATAATAATGTTTTTCACAAAATAAAATTATAATTTATTAAATTTATTTTATTTCATTTTGGAACCTATACTACACAGGTGGAACAATGCTTGCAGACAAAAATTATGATTTAAAATGCTATCCTAGTGACAAATAGTCAATAAATGGTTAAAGCATTCATCTCACAAAGTTACCAGAAGAGAAATTATCCTAAATAAAAGAAGGAGCAAATTAATATTATAAAAGTAGAGGCTAACAGGTAAGAAAGATTTTAAAATATATATAATAAATATTGCAAAAATTATACCTTTGAAGCCTATAAAAACAAGAGATAAATTAGTAGCTGTTATAACTATTAAGAAAAAAAGACTGTATAAATGCCTAAATTGTTGAGGAAAGAAATAGGTACAGAAAAAAAATAAAATAAATGTAAATTTTCTCAGTTCTTTGCTAACATATTTTAAAGTTTTATTTAGTAGACAATGCTTAGAAAAATATGATTTACCAAAATTGGCCCCAGGAAAGATATGCAATCTAATCACTTGACTTCCAAATATATAACATAGAAGTTATTCCCAGAGTTGCATCCAAGAAAGGCACAATATCCAACTCTTTTCAGAGTACTCAATCAAATCTTTAAGGGGCAGGTTATTCTAATGTTATCTAAATAATGTCAGAACTTAAATTATAATTTAATTGTACAATTTTTATAAAGCAAATATAACACTGATATTAACATGTGTCCAAAATTATATGACAAAATAAAATTACAAAGAGGCTTCACTTAAAGTCTTCAGTGAAAAAATCCTAAATTTAATGTTAACATCAGCAACCATAAGCACATTAGAAGAACATCACATCATGAGAAAGAGGAGAATAAAGTAGAGAACAACCCTGGAAAGGGTACTACTTAACATTTGATAAATTCTCTTTGCCATGCTGTTCACAAATAATTATTTACTAATGTTTGACATGATCCCATATGGTTGACAATTTCATAATACCTATCAGAATTATCAATGCAATAATTTTATATTCAGAAATTCTACTTCGGTAAAATCATCCTTAATATATCCTAGCACATATGAAATAATTTATGAACAAAGTGACTGCATTTTCATAGTGGTAGCACACTGGAAAAAAATCTTAAATGTCAATATAGGATAGATATTGTTATATTCTAAGAAGAAAATATTGATCTATAAGAAAGAACAAAATGTCTATTTCTGTACTGATAAAAGTAGAACTTGAAAATATTCTAAACAGTTAAAAATAAAGGTGTCAAATACCGTAAATATGTACGTTAGAAAGAAAAATATGTACACATGTATGCATGCATGCATATGCATGTATGTTTGTCAATAAAGAGTACATGATGACAATAAACATCTGAACAAGGGAACAAGGCATGCATTAAGCATAAATTTTTACCATGGTATACACATACATCACAATTTTTTTATCCACTCCTTAATTGATGGGCATTTGAGCTGGTTCCATATTTTTGCAATTGTAAATTGTGTTACTATAAACATCCATGTGCAAGTACCTTTTTTATACAATGACCTGTTTTCTTATGGGTGGATACCCAGTAGTGGGATTGCTGGATCACATGATGGTTCTACTTTCAGTTCTTAAAGGAATCTCCACAATGTTTTCCATAGTGGTTGTATTAGTTTACCTTTCCACCAGCAGTGTAAAGTTGTTCCAGTTTCACTGCATCCCCACCAAAATCTATTATTTTTTGATTTTCTGATTATGGCCATTCCTGTAGAAGTAAGGTGGTATTTGTGATTTTGATTTGCATTTCCCTAATCATTAGTGATTTTGAGCATTTTTCATATATTTGTCACCATTTTTATATCTTCTATAGAGAATTGTCTATGGATATCCGTAGCTTTTTTGATGGGATTGTTTCTTGTCAGTTTGTTTGTGTTAGCTGTAGATTCGGTATATTAGTACTTTGTTGTATACATTGTGAAGATTGTCTCCTACTCTGTAGGTTTTCTGTTTGCTGATTATTTTTTTTTGCTGTGCAGGAACTTTTTAGTTTAATTAAGTCCCGTTTATTCATCTTTGTTTTCGTTGTGTTTGCTTTTGTGTTCTTGGTCATGAAGTCTTTGACTAAGCCAATGTCTAGAAAGGTTTTCCTGATGTTATCTTCTATAATTTTATGGTTTTGGGTCTGAGATTTAAGTCCTTGATCCATCTTGAGTTGATTTTTGTGTAAGGTAAGAGACAAGAATCCAGGTTTATTCTTGTACATGTGGCTAGCCAATTATCCCAGCACTATTTGTTGAATAGGGTGTCCTTCTCCACTTTATGCTTTTGTTTGCTTAGTCAAGTATCAGTTATCTGTAAGTATTTGGGTTTGTTTCTGGGTTCTCTATTATGTTCCACTGGTCTATGTGCCTATTTTTATACCAGTACCATGCTGTTTTGGTGACTATGGCCTTATAGTATGGCTTGAAGTCACCTAATGTGATGCCTCCATATTTGTTCTTTTTGCTTAGTCTTGCTTTGGCTATGAAGGCTTTTTTTTCATTCCATATGAATTTTAGGATTGCCTTTTTTAGTTCTGTGAAAAATGATGATGGTATTTTGTTGGGAATTGTATTGAATTTGTTGATTGCTTTTGGCAGTATGATCATTTTCACAATATTGATTCTACCCATCCATAAGCATAGGATGTGTTTCCATTTGTTTGTGTAATTTCTTTCACCAGTGTTTTGTAGTTTTCCTTGTAGAGGTCTTTTACCTATTTGGTTAGGTATATTCTTAAGTATTTTATCTTTTTGCTGCAATTGTAAAGGGTTTGAGTTGCTGAATTGATTCTAAGCTTGATCTATGTTGGTGTATAGAAGAACTATTAATTTGTGTACATTTATTTTGTATCTTAACCCAACATTATATATACTCACTCATAATTGGGAGCTAAGCTATAAGAACATAAATTTATAAGAATAATACAATGGAACTTGGGGACTTTGGGGAAAGAGTGGGAGGCTGATGAAGGATAAAAACACCACAAATGAGGTACTATTTATACTGATCATTGATGGACACACCAAAATCTCACAGCTCACCACTAAGGAACTTACTCATGAAACCAAACATGACTTGTTCCCCAAAAACCTATGGAAACAAATAAATAAACATATATATAGAACCTGACTTTTGAAAAACAACATAAGCAGTCAACAATAGTATACACTGCTGGGAATCCCAGTAAACTGTATAATGAAAACTGTGAAATATTTTCATTATCATTGATAAATTGGTGATATATAATAATGCATATATCAGAGTTTGAGAGGTCCTGCAGTATTAAAATTCATATAAAATAGTTTTACAAATTTACTTGATCATTTATTTCTTCTCAAATAGCACATACTCTGAGGAAACAGAATTAGTGTTCAATGAAATGCATTTCTGGAGAACACAAAATTATGAAAATTTTTCCATATAATTAAAGGAAAAAAAATCAAACTTCTGAATACCATATCAGGAAAGTTACCGCCTTAACCATTCCATAATCTGGTAGATATGTAGGGCATGTGTTTCTAACCATTCAATTATAAATGCTTTAATGAAACTTATGTGTAATCTTAGAACCTCTGCAAACAATGGTCTGCAACAGAGTAAGATAAAAGACGTCTGGATATGGGTGAGCTTGAAATTACTTCATGCTGAAATAGCACCATTAGTCCTTTGAATGACCTACATTTTTAATTTGGCATGAAACCATTTCAAGCTATGTAGTGAAACTAATGAGGCTGCTACAACTGTGCAAAGCAATAATCAACACTACTTTATTGTGGAGAGTTTATTAAGTCCATGCATGAGGTGAACAAAGACAGCTTTTCTTTAAGAAAGGAGACATGTGTTTACGTTGTTTTCTGTATAAAAATAAATATTCCAAATGTGTATGATGCCTGGAAGAAGTCCAAGATCATTAGTTATTTTCAGACAAATGTGCAGCTCTGAAAATCACTCAGTGCAATGGTTACAGAGACAGTTTTAGTGTTTCTTGGAATGTTTCTTCATCTATTAAGGAAACAATGGTCCTGTGAGAAAACTAATGATTTTAAAAGACTAAAGCAGCTGCCCTGGCTTTGGATTGGGTAAAAATGTGTACTTATACAAGAATACTTCTCCATCCAAAAGAGCCTTCTTAACAAAGGGATGTATTTCTTTTACAACAATTTTGATCAATGGCAGTAAATCTAAATATGTTACCTTAAAACGTACAAAAATTACCCTAATAGCTAAACATGAGCTCAGGTTTATTCAAGTGCTATGGCATGACAGGAAAAACAACAAGAAAAATAAATAAGAAAGAATCCTTATTAATCTCATTTTTATAATATATATCCTTTTTCTACTATGTAAGCAAAATCAAATTAAATGCTTCTTCCTGCCACTTTATTGAATGTTGATCTTTCTTATAGACAAAGGAGATCAGCCATATATGCCTTCTTTCATTCATTCAGTATCTATCAGCCATGAAACCATTCACTGATTTCTCCAATAAATACTGAATGAAATGTGGTGTCAGCACTGGGAATGCTTATACAGCTAAGTCATAGCTTATACAAGGAGCGTACACCCTGTTGGAGGAGGAAGCATATTCCTACTACTCAGCATCCATACTTTAGGAGCAGTAGGGGAAGTGGAGTGTCTAACTGAAGTTGGGGATCAGGGAGGCCGTCTTGCAGTATAACATTGTACAATCCTTGAGGATTACCTGAGAGTCAGTAGTCAGGTTAAAAGGGCAGGTAAAGCTCTGCCAAGGGCAAGGGCACAGAAAGAAGACTGTCAGATGTGTACAGGAAATGAGAAGAATCCCATTGTGAGGATCAAGGCAAGATCAAGATTTGAGGGTAAATGGGCAGTAAGAGATAAGCAAAAAGTGCATTTGAATTTAAGGGTTTTAGAAATAACTGTGATTATAGATATCCTCAATGTAAATGATGTGGAAAGTAACAGAAATGTCCTGAAAAATATTCTTAAAGCATAGCATTTGAAGCACTTTGAGTCATACCTGATGTTTAAATTTGTATATCACTGTTAGTCTCAATCATTGAAGATGTAGTGTCTCCTGTCTCTTTTATTAGGTTAAATGAGGCTTTAAAAACCACAATTTAAAACTCATGAGTAAAATGATACTGCCTGATAAAAATAAGTACTGTATTTTGTGTGGCTAGGAAATGTCTTGGATAATCAGATTTGAAAGGGCAAGTAGCACCACATCTGGAAGTTTATTTTCATTATTTAGTTTTCCATGAAGGGCAGAAAATTGATTTAATCAGTTGTTTCATCACATAGAAATAATGGCCTTTGACTAAGAGAATTAGAACATTATAATGCTTTGTTTCATGTGTCTCCATGGATATATCTTTCTTGGTCACATATTATATATTTCTTAGGTCTAATTACATAAAATTTTATGCATGTATATATAAAATTTGCCTCACAATCAAGTACTAAATTATTATTTAATTGTACTGAAATCCTATCAAATAATATTTAAAGCACTGAGCAACTAGGTCACACAATTTTGAAGAAGATAACTTCATAATGTACACTACTTGCACACAGAAATGCTGGGCATATCTACCCAATCCGTTATCTATGGACAATTCTATCAAGCTGGATATCAATACCAAAGAGTAGAAATGTAAAACAGAAACAAAATTTCTCAGAAATCCTGTAGTATGCAGGAAGTCAACAAGTCACTAAACAGAGCATGCAGAGATGTTGCAAACAAATTAATCAACCCAACAGCTTTAATGCACAGATTTATGAGTCACTCTAAGTACACTTTAGATCGCTCACTTTCATTTGCCAACTATAATCTATAACTGCTAAGGTTTCCTACTTAAAAAGATGACCCTGTAACTATGTAAACTATATCCTATTATTTTCTATATTTATTATAAAACCCATTTCTATTAAACATGGTTCTGAACTGTTATAAGCTTATAGTAATTTTTATTGTGCCAATTTTGAATATCTAGTGTATTTCAAGAACACTAGCTTAAAACTGAAATATCACCCTACAGAAGATCATCTTTCTAAATATAGAACCATAGAGGCATCAAGACAGAGATAAAGGATATAAACTGGAAATAAAAGTAAAAAATGGTTATTGATATTTACTGAAAATGGCATCTATTGTTTTCTTCAGCAAGAGAGATTGTTCATTTTTTTATATTTATAAGTTTCAGTTTATCTACATTTGTTTCTGGAAGGCCTAAACTGTAACTTTTGACTCCAGTGATTTTTTTTTTTGGTAGCAGTTGAAAATTTGGTATAAGTAAAATATCCAGAGCTCTACTGTTTGATATGGGAGCTACCAGACACATGTGGCTGTTGAGCACATGAAATAGAGTTGGTCTAAATTAGATGTCCTATAAATGTAAAACATACAGTAGATTTCCTAGATGAGTAAGAAAAAAGAATGAAAATTGTCTCAGTGATTTTATGTTGAATACCTGGTATAATAAATTGACATATTGGTTTATAGGAATATATTAACTTTAATAATGTATGCTTATTTTTACTTTTTTCAATGTGACCACTAGGAAATTTTAAATCACATATGTAATTCATATTGTGAATTGCCTTACATTTCCATTAGACAGTGTTGATCAAGAGATTCATGGAAGACAATGGATTTTAGTAAAATTACTCTGAGTTTACTGGTTTGCAGTAGTCTCTAGAATGCATGTGACTTTTGTTATAAGTAGGTAAAACACAAATGAATGACATTTCCTATATTAAGTGTATGCAATTCTTAAATGTTACTCAATTATTTTTATGAAGTAAGATGGATTCAAATAAAGCATCTACTTGTTCATTCTCTAACTTTGATTAACTTCCTTGACTAATTGTATAATTCTCCAGTTATTTTAAAACTGGTCTACTTTATAAAGAAAAATAAAATTAAACTTTCTTGGGTAGTCTGTCTTTTCTCATAGAAAACATACAAAAATGGCTTCTAGTTCACAGCCAGGAGTATATTTTATAAGGAGCATTTCCCCCTAAAAGTTAAAGAATGCAAGTTTCAATCTATTGAGAATGACACTGATTTCCTTTATCTTTAAAATTTGTCTTGCAAATGGAGCAAGACAGCCAAATAGAAGGGTCTAATAATTATCCCCACTACCCCTGTAAGGGACACCAAATTAATAACTATCTACACAGGAAAAAAAGAAAATCTTCATAAGAACCAAAAATCAGGTGAGAACTCATAGTACCTGGTTTTAACTTCATTTTGCTGAAAGAAGCATTGAAGAGACAAAATAACAGTCCTGAATCAGTGACACCAACCCTCCCTCACCCACCACAGCAGTAGGATGGTAAAGAGAGAGTCTCTGAGCACTAGAGAGAGGGAGAACACGGCAATTATGAGGCATTGACCTCAGTGCTATCCTGCTAGAGCAGAAAGAAAAACCAGACCAAACTCAGTTGTTACCGGTCCATGGAGGGCTCATTTAAACCAGCCCTAGCCAGAAGGAAATTGCCAATTCCAAGGACCAGAACTTCTGTTCCCCAAAAACTCACCACAACAGGCTAGACCACTCTGTGTCTCCATGTAAATTTATTTATTTTTTATTTATTTATTTTTTTTTTTTTTGAGACGGAGTTTCGCTCTTGTTACCCAGGCTGGAGTGCAATGGCCCGATCTCGGCTCACCGCAACCTCCCTCCTGGGTTCAGGCAATTCTCCTGCCTCAGCCTCCTGAGTAGCTGGGATTACAGGCACGCACCACCATGCCCAGCTAATTTTTTGTATTTTTAGTAGAGACGGGGTTTCACCATGTTGACCAGGATGGTCTCGATCTCTTGACCTCGTGATCCACCCACCTCGGCCTCCCAAAGTGCTGGGATTACAGGCATGAGCCACCGCGCCCGGCGTCCATGTAAATTTAAAAGGAAGTCTAGGTCATAAGAGAACTTCAACTCTTAGATGAGTCCTAGTGCTGAATTAGACCCAGAGACTGTGGACTTGGGGATGGTGGTGGGGTGCATTGACCACTTGTGACATCAGCTGGGGTAGCAAAGTGAGTGCTGGCATCACCCCTTTTCTAACCCCAGGCTTCACAGCTCATGGCTTCAAAAAAAGATGCCTCCTTCTGCTTGAGGAGATGAGTGGGAAGATTAGGGAGAACTCTGTCCCACATGTAGGATACCAGCCCAGCCACAGTAGGATGGGGCACCTGTCAGATTCCATGAGGCCCCTATTCCAGACCCTAGATTTCCAATTCTAGATACACCCTGGGACAGAAGAAAATCTGTGGCCTTGAAGGAAAGGACCAAATCCTGGCAGCATTCATCACCTGCTAACTGAAGAGCCCCTGGGTTTTGGCCAGCAGTGATACTAAGGTACTACATCAAAGACCTCGGTGAGCCTCTGAGACTTACTGGCTTCCGGTGAGACTCAGTACATAACCACCTATCATGTTTATGAGGCAAAACTCCTTCTGTTTGAGAAAAGGAGAGAGAAAAGTAAAGGGGACTCTGTCACGCACCTGAGGTACCAGCATGGCCACAGAGGGGTATAGCAACAAGCAGGCTCTTGAAGTCCCTGATTATAGGACTTGACTCTTGGGTGGCATTTCTGGACCTGTCCTAGGCCAGAGAGGATCCCAATGCCCTGAAGGGAGAGTCCAAGGCTAAGCAGTATTCACCAGAAGCTGACTTAAAAGACCTTGGTCTGGCCGGGCGTGGTGGCTCACTCCTGTAATCCCAGCACTTTGAGAGGCCGAGGCAGGTGGATCACGAGGTCAAGAGATCGAGACCATCCTGGTCAACAAGGTGAAACCCCGTCTCTACTAAAAATACAAAAATTAGCCGGGCATAGTGGTGCGTGCCTGTAATCCCAGCTACTCGGGAGGCTGAGGCAGGAGAATTGCTTGAACCCAGAAGGCGGATGTTGCGGTGAGCCGAGATCGCACCACTGCACTCCAGTCTGGGTAACAACAGAGAAACTCCGTCTCAAAAAAAAAAAAAAAAAAAAAAGACCTGGGGCTTTAAGGGGGCATAAGTTGCAGTCTGGAAGTGTTATTCCTCTTGACCTGGCATATTGATGGCTATGGGGTAAGGCTCCTCTGCCTTTGGAAAGGGGAGGGAAAAGTGGAAAAAATTGTGTTGTGCGGTTTAAATGCCAGCTCAGCCAGAATACATCAGAACATTAGATAGAATTCTAAAGTTTGTGACTTTAGTCCCTGACTCCCAGACAGCATTTCTGAAACCACCCAGGGCTTAGGGGACCTTGCCACCCTAAAGAGAATGACACAGGCCTCACTGGCTTTTGCCACCTGCTGGTTGTAGTGCCCCAAGGCCTTAAGCAAACATAGACACTAGCCAGGATGTGGCTATAGCAGGCCTTGGGTGAGACCCAGTGCTAAACTGGCTTCAGGTATGACTCACTGCAGTTACAGTGGTGGTGGCCACAGGCTGCTTGTGTCATTCCACCCTCAGATTTAGGTTCCTCAGAATGAAGAGAGAGACTCTATATCTCTGTTAGAAAGTAAAGGAAGGGAAAAAGAGACTCTACCTGATAATCCAGAAAATTATCTCAGATCTTGTCCAAGATCATCAAGGTTATCTACCTTTATGAAGCTGCAAGAACCACAGTGTTACTGGGCTTAGGGTGCCCATTAAAGCAGATACACCTTAGACTGTAACACTCAACTCCTTTCAAATATCCGAAAAGCCTTCCCAGGAAGAGAGGCGACAAATAAGCCTAGACGGTGAAGACTATAATAAATACCTACCTCTTCGATGCCCAAACACCAAAAAACATCTACTAGCATCAACACCATTGAGAAAAATATGACCTTGCTAAATGAAATAAGCCACCAGGGAACAATTCTGAAGACCCAGAGATATGCAACTTTTTCGAGAAAGAATTAAAAATAGCTATAATGAGGACACACAAAGGAATTCAAGATAACACAGAGAAGAAATTCAGAACTCTATCAGATACATTAACAAAAAGATTAAAATAATTAGGAAGGATCAAGTTGAAATTCTGGAGCTAAAAAATGCAACTGGCATACTGAAAATGCATAACAATCCTTTAATAGCAGAATAAAACAAGCAGAAGACAGAATGAGTGACCTTGAAGATAGGCTATGTGAAAATACAGAATAAGAGGAGAACAAAAATTATTTAAATGAAGCACACCTATAGGATCTAGAAAATAGTCTCAAAAAGGAAAATCTAAAAGTTATGGAGTTTAAAGATGAGGTAGAGAAATAGATAGGGGTTGAAAATTTATTCAAAAAAAAAAAAACACACAACTTCCTAAACCTAAAGAAAGATATCAATATCCAAGTATAAGAAGTTTAGAGAACATTAAGCAAATTTAACCCAGAGAAGATGACCTCAAGGCACTGAATAATCAAACTTCCAAAGGTCTAATCAAAGGTCCAGGATAAAGAAAGGATCCTAAAAGCAACAAGAGTAAAGAATGAATAACATAGGATAGAGCTCCAAAATGTCTAGCAGCAGACGGTTCAGTGGAAACCTTATACATCAGAAGAGAGTCATATGATATCTTTAAAGTTCAAAAGATAAAAATCAATTTGGCCAGGCATGGTGGTGCATGCCGGTAATTCCAGCACTTTGGGAGGCCAAGGCGGGCAGATCACAAGGTCAAGAGATTGAGACCATCCTGGCTAATATGGTGAAACCCCATCTCTATTAGAAATACAAAAAAAAAAAAAAAAAAGCTGAATGTGGTGGCACACTCCTGTAGTCCTAGGTACTCAGGAGATTGAGACAGGAGAATCACTTGAACCCAGCAGGTGGAGGTGGCAGTGAGCCAAGATCGTGCCACTGCACTCCAGCCTGGTGACAGAGTGAGACTCCATCCCCAGAAAATATAACAAAAAAACAAATTAACACGAAACAAACAAATAACTTTTACCCCAGAATAGTTTATCTGATGAAAATATACTTCAAACATGAAGGAAAAATAAAGACTTGCCCAGATAACAAAAGCTGAGGGGGTTCATCAACGCAAGATCTCTCCTATAAGAAATCCTACAGGAGGTCACGAAACTCGTTGGTAATAATAGGAGCACAGAAGAACAAAGAAAAATATAATACTGTAACCATGTGATGTGTAAACTATGCTAAAAATAGAAAGACTAAAAAATTAACTACAACTATTTTTAAGGCATAGTCAGTACAATAAAATAAACAGAAATAAAAACTTAAAGAGCAGGAGAAAAAATTAAGACAGAGTTTTTATCACTTTTTTTTGCTTGTTATGTAAATAGTGTTAAATTATTATTAGACAGAAAGAAATAATGGGTTATAAGATAGTATTTGCAAGCCTCCTGGTAACCTCAATGGATACACAAAACATAAAAAGCAAAAAACGAAATCATATCACCAGAGATATTCATCTTCACTAGAAGAAGACAGGAAGGAAAAAAACAATGAGGAGAAAAATACAAAACCATCAGAAAATAACAAAATGGCAGGAGTAACTCTTTACTTATCAATAACACGGAAAATAAATGAACTAAACTCTCCAATTAAAAGACATAGTCTGGCCAGATAGATGAAAAAACAAGACTCATTTATCTGTTGCCTACAAGCAACACACTTCACCCATAAAGACACACACAGACTGAGAATAAAGGAATGAAAAAAGATATGTCATGTCAATAAAAACCAAAAAGAGTAGGAATTGCTATGCTTGTATCAGACAAAATAGATTTCAAGACAAAGAGGATCACTATATCAATGCAATAAAGGGAGCTTGTAGTAGCTGTGTGGATTTGAACAAAATTAAATACCCTTAGAAATAATGGAGTAAATTCAGTTAGCAGATAGTATTGCTTGTGTGTTGGAGGCAGGTTGGTATCATTTGGACTTACTGGGGGTAGGGGAGTTGCAGTTAACTTTAAAAGTAGCTTTAGGAACAGAACCAGAGCTGCTTTCTAGACTGCTTTAGGAAAAGATGCATGTCTTTGATAGATTTGGAATTAGGTAAGGGTCACACTGAATATCGACTCGAGAGAAGTGAAGAAGGTGAGGAAAAGAGAAAAGCTCTCACAGATGTGAGCAGCTAGACTAGAGGCTATGAAGGGTCTTTGGACGAGACACATTTTTAGGGGAGGTTTCCAGGCTCCCAGGGAGATAAGTGAGCTACACCAAATTTGTTTAGGGTCAGGGAGGAACTCATTCTCAACTCTTGGTTCTCAGAGAGTTACATTTGCAAATAAATCATTACCATAAAATATTAACAAAAGCAAATTACAAGTAAAAGAAAGCAAACTCTACACATATTGACAGAATATAAACTTAAAGCAGACTTCCACACCAGCAAAAAACTCCTGGAAGGTTTCAACACCATCTGTATCCTATTGTTTGTCCATTTCCACTATGTAACATTTATTGTTCCTCAAGATGTACATTTATTTCAAGCATACCTTTAAGCTTGTCTAACATGCAAAAAATCATATTTATCTTTGCAAATTTCATTAACTATCTACATGAGCACATAATATAGTAAATATGAACTTAAAGCCAAGACAGAACTTGAAGAAAGCTTTTGGAACATTTAATTCAGAACCCTAAAGTGAGAACTGGTGAACAATTGCAGGACCTCAGAACAGCTTTCAAAAATCTAGTGAAAATGTTTATATTCTTTAGTGAGTTTCATTACTGCCTAAGAATATAAACTAAATAGTTTGGCTTCCGGTGCCATTTATCTTTAAGTCCCAAACCCTTAATTATAATAATAAACTAGTAACTGTGAATTTTTTATTTGTAATTGATATGTACATAAAGTGTTGTAATTTTTACTTAATACATTAAAATTTGACATGAAATGTATTTTTACAGGAAGTTAGTAAGCTATTTTGATAAAGTATTTGTTTTCTAATTACATATATGTATCTGACATTCATAAGAGCAGGTAAGCAGGATATATATTATGTATAAAAAGCATAAATTTACTACCATTCTAAAGTTGCACCATGGCTGATCAAGTGATAAAAACATGGTTTTAACTGACTCAATCCATTAAAAAAAACACTGCCATATTAAAATAGTGGATTTTCACATCTATATCAAAGTGCCTGAATATTTTCTCTTTTCTTTAATTTTCATGAAGGCTGACCTCTATCATATTCTTTTTAAAATTACCAACCCATAACACTGTGCTAAGAACAATGTAAATGCTCAAATGTTGGTTAAAATGTCTTCACTACTTCATTTATCAGGTTAGTGCTTCAGGTTATGACCAGGGCTCTCCACGGTGCTACAAATCTATGTCACTCCACTGTCCTTTACCTACTATGAAAGTTGCATTTATGGCTCCTAGTCTTATCAATGATGACTGTACATTTCAGTTATCATTTCCGATTTTTTAAAAATTTCTTCCAAAATCCCAGCTGCAGCTTTGTTCTCAGGTCCAGCAGAGATAAAATATAAAAGTCAAATTACCTCAAGAATAGGAGCTGGCTTGTTATACCTCTTGTAATTCTAGTGAGCAGCATTTTACTTAGCACAAATGCAATTATTCAAATGCTGATGTGTATCACTTTCTAAATAACTTAATATTTGAGAATATTGGCTTACAAGTATTTAGCAACACTAGGCTGCTTTTAAAAAATGTAATTAGAGCACATTTTATGTTTTCAATTATCTTATGTCAACGATTTGGATTATGCCCTGAGATATGGAATATTCAGACAATGGCCAAATCATAAATGAAACTATAACTCTGACCTACAGCCTCTACAGCAACCAGTCCAGGAAGCCAAACCTCCATAGCAGTTGGCTGGAGCAATTAAGATTTGGTTAATTTCTTCCAGCTTTCGTAATTTTTGCCTCTGCTTCCAACTCAAGACCAAACAGGAACTAAATAAATATGCTCTCCAAACTAATTCTATAAAGTATAGTCGTAATCTGCCCACTTTCAAGTTCCCAGTGCCAACAACCTTCAATCAGAGAACACTGAACATACCTGAAGGCTTTCATTTTTTTCACTATGATACTTGGTCACTCCCTCAGTTGCCTGAGTCTCTGACAAATGCAAATGATCATTTCTGACACCCATCCTATGGCATAGTCTGAATAACTAGCCTCTATTTGTTCTTTTAGGGATTATTTTCATTTATTTCTACAGCCCTCAAGTGGTTGTATGTTTCGAATGTTCTGGGGAAGACTGAGAATTAAGATCAGCTTCTGGCTATTATTCCCACAAGTTAAAAATTACCAAAGATTTTTTTTTCTTTTAAAATTAGGGTGTACATATATCCCCACATTACACTAATTGTTTTGAAAAGTAATAATGCATTGCTTAATATGATCATCTTCATTGATTCAGTGATTTATGTAGTATTGTTGGAAGTTTAGCATTATTATGAAAAAAAAGTTATTGCTATTCCTATTATTCTCCTAATCAATGGGGTAACTAAGTAGCACAATTTTTTCTAACCAAATATGATCCATAAAAAGTATATAATAAACTTTTTGAAAATATATTTACAAATCTTAGAATTCAACAAGAAAGATATTGGATCAAAATTTGAGATTAATTACTTTCAAAAGATTCATAAAATCAGTGACTTTGAATAATTAGCAAATACCTATGATTCATAACATCATAATTTTCAGATATTCTAGTAAAGAAAATATAGACTGTGAAAGTGTAAGATTTACATCTGTTTAAATCTACCTATGAACTTAAGTTTTGTGTAATTGTGGGTCTCTTTTTAATGTAGATTGGTTGGCAGATCTACTAGGAGAGAAACGCCACTCAATTAAAGAACATTTCCAGTGCTGAATGCTTCACCTTGATTTTATGTTTCACATTCCTCCTTCCTTAGTACCAGTGCTGAACATTCACGGAATTGTACACAAGAAGTAGCTAAAGATTAAACCGCAAAGTTCAATGAGAATATGCAGCAATTAAAAATGCATTAATTTAGAAATCATGGCTGCATTTGATTAAATGGCATGGGAAAGAAACACCTAAAACTGGCTTAAATTGAGTTTTCAATTTTAACAAGCAAATAAATCATCCTGGGATGGGAAGGGGATGGTCTTGTTAAAAATAGATTCTTAATCAGTATTTTTTTTGATAGAAAGTCTGATGGGGAGGAAGGCAGCAAACCACACTGCCATGTGTGTACCTATGCAACAATCTTACATGTTCTTCACATGTACCCCAAAACCTAAAATGCAATAAGAAAAGAGAAAGAAAGTCTGCTTTTCTAACAAGATTCCATGTGATGCCAATGCTTCAGATGGCATTTTGAGTATCAAGGGCCTGAACATGTTCAATTTAGGGGTAATGGGGGCACATGTAATTATGCCTTACACAGATTGGATATATGCTTTAAGATTAAAGTGAAAACTCAGTGTCTTCTACAATTGTTTAAATTGTCATTACTCATAAGGTTGATTGTAAAAATTTGAGGAGAATAATTATTTTAAAGTGCTTGTCTCAATATCTGGTAAACACTAAATACATAATAAATGTCTATATTATTGTGGCCTAGTATTGAACAGAATCTTAATATCTAACATTAACTTCATGTTTAGTGTTAGATACTGCTGAATTGTTTTATATGCATTATTCAAAATAAAAACTATTCCTAACCTTCTTCTCATGGGTTGAAACATCAATCACTGGGAGGTGAGGTAGCTTGCCCGGAGTCCACAGGTAAACAATGGAGAAAAAGTGATTCAAATCCAAGCACTCTCACACTAAAGCCAGAAAGTCTTGAGCTCATTCACAAAATGACATTGTCAAACTAGATTCACATAGAACAGAGTTCTTAATTAGTATAAAGCTTTAGTAAATAATGTCAAAGACACAGGTAATTAAAGGACTCAGACAAAGTAGAGAGATGCCAAGGGCTGTTCCCACAGTTCACCTTGGGTTAGATAAGCTTCTCTGGTCCAGAATCTGTGAGATGTTTCTGTGAGGTTCACAGCATTACCTCACAGAAGTCTAGCTTGTCAGGTATTACTCATCACCCATTTTGTAATACAAAGAGCTGTACTACCTATGTGATGTTTTCCAGGAAGCCATCCTAGAAGACCTGAGTATTCCTTAGCTAGAGACATCCATGAGAATATTTAAGAGATAAAGTCATTTCCTCCTGGGCAAACATCATTAGTCTATTTACCCAGAGATCAACTTAACAAGAAGGGTAGCCAACAAGACCTGCTTATTTCCCACTGACTTCTCTAAATTTTACAATCTAACCAAGAGGGAAAGGGATGAGTGGTTCAATGGCCAGATGCTTTAACTTCCTTTATCCTTTAACTAATAGACGATCACTCAAAGTAGATAGTATATCTGTTACACTTTGACACAGAGCCCCTATAAACAATAATAATTAGAAAGTGAGCAGCCATATTCAGATGTATTTATTTATCTGGAGAACTCCCATTGACAAAGAAAGACAGGAATTAGGTAGATGGACAATACTAAGAGGGCAATTGCCAAAGTGCAGAAAAAGTCTTATGGTCCATCGTGAGGAAGAGCAGGGACATATATTGCAAACAGTATATATTCCAAAGAGTTCAAAAGGGCAAGGCAGTAGGCAATAGCCAAGAAGGACACAGGAGAAAAGCGAACAATCAGAGGAAAGCAATAGGTATCTTTCTAATAATATGAAAACTGCAGCAGCTCTTTGGCCCACGCCTAAGCTTTCTAAATGATTTGTGATGGAAACAGTAGCTAATCTGAGTGTGCTTTACCCAGCTCCTGCAAGTGGATAGATAACTGGTAGCAGCTGTCTAGAAGCAACATGCCCAACCCAGAGAAAGGAGCAGCTCCGGGCCAGCAGATTAGGCCTAACAGATCTGGGAGAAGGATAAATTGGGGCCATTCCTGAGCTTAATCATAGTTGCATAATTGTCAAAAGAAAAACAATCCCATAATTTCATTCTGATTAACTGCTTCATTTCTACGTTTAATGCTATAAAAAATTTTGGCTCCAATAGTAAATTCTGTTTCATTATCACTTCATTTTACCTAAAGTGCTTCTTTTAATGCTCATTTGCCAGAGAGGAAGTGTGCAGTCATCCAGTATAAAACCCTTGAATTGAAGAACACAGCATGCCAAGAAACTACTCTCTTATGTGGTGATTAATATAAATTTAAGACTTTTGGCTGAATCAGCATATTTTAAATCAGACTCTGCACTCGCAAAGATGCACAACACTTTTGTTTATCTTGTTTGTTCTGATATGATAAGAAAGGAAAAAGGTGTGATTGATTTTAAAAACTGTGTCTGGAGTTTTGTCAGGAACCAGTACCAAGGGAGATAACATTATGTCTTATTGTGACTGAAGAAGACTGAACTCAAGGAATTGCACAAATATGTTTTTGAAATGTGTAGATTAATAAGTAATATTTAAAAAATGGTGACAAAGTTTTCAGTCAAAAGACCTCTGTTAAGATCCAGTAGCAAATCTCATAATAAAATGTGCAGACTTCTGTTGCCTTCACTAAGTTGTCATTGCTAATATCTCTGGTTAATAGATGAAAAAAACATTCACGTTTGTTATTGATTTAGGACTCTGAGCTTCTCTCCAAATCATTCAGCATTTTGTGATAAATTATATCTAAAGTTCTCCTAAATAGTTTTTTTTTTTTAAGCCATCACATATCAGATATTTGAAGAGCTCCTATTCTAGTAAATGAGATTGAAATTGCTTGCCTTGGACAATCCATTTTCTAATTTTGTTTGCCGCAAATTTCTAAAAGCACTGAGTCCTTGTTGTGGATCACCCATTTCTCTTCCTGTGATGTTGTGTAAGACAATTCTGTGTGTCATTTTCCTATGCTCTAAAAAAGGCCAGTTTCTTGTCCCACAGCTCTTACAAATATGTGAAGCACAAAAATGTGTCTGACTGAAAAAAAAAATTATTGTAAGACTTAAAAGCAGTCTGAATATTGAAGTTTTATAATTATAAAAATTATATTTGGTCAATTTTTTTTTGTTATCTGGGCATTTTTACTAATGACAGCCTGCTCTACCTTAACTTCAGCTTAGCTATGTCACTAAGCCAAAGGATCACAATCATTACTATATAGAAACTCTATTTGTGTGCTCAACTTCCTGTGATACAAAAACAATAGAAGGCAAAAGTGAGATAAACTATGAGTTACTCTAAGCCAATCTCTATTTACTTTCCATTACTCCTGGAGCTTTTTTTCAGAGTCCGTATGTTTCCTCTTTGATCAAAACCTATGCCTCTGTGTGATATCACATGCTTCTTTTACTGAAGGTTATAAAATGCAAATATCCCATGCAAGTTCCTATGGTATACTTTAACCATTTTTCTTAAGGTTTAAAATGTTAATATATTAAGTCAGTAGAACAAAAGCAAAAATACACTTTCTAAGGAGATGTAAACAGATAACATGATGAGTTATGCAAAGATTTGTTCAGATCTCTCTGGCCTGCCATACATTACTGGTTCATGTAGAGAGGGCTGTACCAGTATTTTTACTAAGTCAGCAATCTACTTTTTGCAGGGCTGCTAACACCTACATAAACTATATTCAGTGACTGAAGCAGATACCATAATCCATAGGAAAGGGGGAAAGACATTTGATTTCAGAGAAATCCAATGCAGCAAGAAAACACCATATATTTGTGATATATAATTGTTCAGAAAAAAAAATAATAATGTCTACTTAGTGATACCTGATATATGCAAGAGGAAGAATCGTGAAACATTGTTGAAGGTAGCGGGGAGGAAGAGAGCAGTGTCCTGAAAGCCTGGCTCCATGTAGACTCTACAGAGAAGCTGGCTAAAAATAAATACCCTGCCTCCCTGTCTCACATACTCAATCAGAAATTTAGAGTTGAAACCAAGGAATTCTACATTAAAACTGACTCTAATGCAACTTCTGTATAGCCAGATATTTAGAGGTGACTGACAAATCATATAGTTAAACTCCGTTGTAGTGATTAGAGTGTTGAAGCTCAAAAATTAATTGAGCTATCCAGATTCCCAAAGCACATCATAGCAAACAGAACTTCAGTCTCTCACATGCTTTCCTCTCCATGGGCTGCTTCCATACACTCAAAAACTTATGGAGATACCATTTTTACCCACTTATTGGACTGTCCTTGGAAAAATCAAGACATTAAACAAATGTTACCTCAGGCTTCATTTCTGTGTCTTTTTTTCCTATAACTAACACTCCCTTCTTTATTAAATAAGACTTTGCTTTCACTTCTCACTATAAAAAGTAAACAAGCAACTAAATCCTTCCTCAGTAAGTGACCTGGGATATAGACTTCACGAGTAGACATCTGTCTATAGCAGTGTGAAAAAGCTCAAATCCTCTTTCTAAATAATAAGTATAAAACTATTTAAAATTATCTTTAACAGCCATTTTGAGGGCTGCAGAAATCAATAAAAAAACATGAACTTGAGTAGTATTTATTTGTAACAACTGCTGCAGCTTTGTATAATACTAATGAGAATCTATGGCCATTTTCCCATGCTGCCATCCTCCCAACGCAGTTGGTGAGCACAAATTTTGCCAGTGGAGAACAAGGTGAGAAAAGAGCAACATTGTTGGCAGTGGGTGGACTATTTTTAAGCAATAGATATAAACTGATAGAAATATTGTCAGTAAATATAGAAAACTGAGTAGGAAACAGTAGGTAAAAACCTTCAGATATGCTAGCCTGATGTTTTGATTAAAGACGAGACATATAAGGGACTCTGAAAAAAATTAAATTAACACAGAGATTCTTAAAAAGAGAGCCAGAATGCCCCAATCAAGTTCTCCATATTTTTCTGGATGACTGGGAAATATATATATATATGTGGAGAGAATGTGGATATTCAAGCTGAAAATGAAAGCCAAGAAAAGCTTGACGACTGAACTTTAAATGTGCTTGCAAGCCCACACTGATTAATTAACAGAAAGTGGGAGCTTTATAGGCTCAATGTGTTTGAGAAAAAACATAAGTAGTGCAGAAATGAAGGAGAAGTAGATGACTAAAAATGGCAGTTGTAGATTTTAATATCCTTCATTCTTTAATTATAGAAAAATAAATAATATGAATAAAAAAGTTTTGAACAACACATTATTAATGAAATTTTGTGTACATATGTGTGTAAATGTGTATATGTGTTCATAGGTATGTGCATATGTGTATATATATTACTAAGCTACAGAATTATATATATAAAATACAATACCAAACAAAAATAAAAAATTAACTATTATTTTCAAATGCTCAGGAGACATTCTTTGAGCTATGTAATACAAAACATAAAACATGTTTCCATGTATTTAAAAGGAATGAAGAAATATAAATGATGATTTCTGATCACAGAGAATTCCATTAGAGTGCACAGAAGAAAGAAAATTGGGAACACCAAAATATTTGAAAACTAAGCAGAACAATTTTGTGTAACTCATGAGTAAATGAAGAAATCAAAGAGAAAGTCAGAAAACATCTTATAGAAATGTTATCATATGTAATTATAGCATGCCAACAGAGAATTTTATAGCTTCACTACTTAATCATAAAAAGAAAGAAAAATCTAAAATACAAAACTGAATTTTCATCTGAAGAGATCAGAAAAGCAAAGAAACGATAAATAAAAGTAAGTAATTAAGAAAAAACAGAGTGAAAATCAATGAAGCAGAAAACACAGTAGTAAAATAACTAATGAAGCCAAGAGTTGCTTCTTTGTAAAGGGGAGTTACTAAACAACGAGAATAAAATTTTATTTAAGAAAGATATACACAAACAACTCAACAGCAAGAAAACAAAGTGATTAAAGAATGGGCATAGGTCTTGAATAGATATTTCTCAAAAGAAGACATACAAAAGGCCAACAACTATATTACAAGGCACTCAACAACACTAATCATCAGAAAAATAAAAATTAAAACCACAATGACATATTACCTCATATCTCTAAATATGAAGTTTAACAAAATGATAAAAAATAAGCATTGTTGAGAATATGGAGAAGAGAGACACCTTATATACTGTAAGAGAGAATGTATACTAGTACAGGCATTGTGGAAAGCTTTATAGAGGCTCTTCCAACAATTAAAACTATAAATACCATATAATCCAGCAATTTCATTTTGGGATATATTTCCAAAGGAAATCAAATCAGTATATCAAATAGATATCAGGACTCCCATATTCACTGCAGCACAATTCACAATAGACAAGATTTGGAATTAACCTAAGTTTCTATCAATGGATGAATGGAATAAGAAAATGTATATATACAAATTGGAATACTATTCAGCCTTAAAATGAAGGAAATCCTGTTATTTGTAACAACATGGATGAACCTGGAGGACATTAAATAAGCCAGGCACAGAAAAATAAATATGTTCTGATCTCACTTATATGTGCAATCTAAAACAACTGAATTCATAAATGTAGACAACACAATGATGTTTACCAGAAAGCAGGGTTGGGGAGACGGAGCAGAATTGGGACATGTTGGTTAAAGTATACAAAATCCCACTCAGTGAGGCAGGTGGAATAAATTCTGGAGACCAATAGTCCAGCATAGTAACTATAATTAATTATAATGTATAGGATACTTAACAATTACTAAGTATGTTTTAGATATCCTAATCACAAATATGATAGGTATGTGAGGTGACAGATACGTTAATTAGGTCAATTTAATCATTCCATTATGCATACATCAAAACATCATATTATACATCATAAATATATATAATTTGTCACTTGTCAATTTTAAAACACAAGTGAAAAATAATAAATAACTGTGATATATGCTGTACAATATTACACATATGGTCACTGAATGTGGTTAAAAGGGTAGATCTCACATGTTCAGTATTCTTACCAAAATAAAATAAAATTTTGAAAAATAACTAAATAAAGATCATTTATCAACAAAGTAGAGAAAGCTTTAGTTAAACTAACAGAGAGAGAGAGAAGGAGGGATGGAGGGAGGGGAAAAGAAAATAAGGAAGAAAGGAAAAGAGAAAGGGAGGAAGGGATAAAGAGAAAGAGAAAGAAAAAAAGAGAAAGAGGAGAAGCATATTACTAAAGTCAGAACTACATGCTCACATAATAGAGATGTCAGAAATTAAAAGTTACAAGCAAATATTATTTTTAAAAAATTTTTGTTTGTTTTCTGTTTGTTTTGAGACAGAGTCTTATCCTTTTGCTGATATGGTTATGCTGTGTCCCCACCCAAATCTCATCTTGAATTGCAGCTCTCATAATTCCCATATGTTGTGGGAGGTACCTAATGGGATGTAAATGAATCACGGGGTGGGGGTTGTCTTTCCCATGCTGTTCTTGTGATAGTGAATAAGTCTCACTGGATCTGATAGTTTTGTAAAGTGCAGTTCCTCTGCACATGTTCTCTTGCCTGATTCCATGTAAGATGCAACTTGGCTCCTAGATCTGATAGTTTTGTAAAGTGCAGCTCCTCTGCACATGTTCTCTTGCCTGATTCCATGTAAGATGTAACTGGGCTCCTAGATCTGATAGTTTTGTAAAGTGCAGTTTCTCAGCACATGTTCTCTTGCCTGATTCCATGTAAGCTGTAACTTGGCTCCTAGATCTGATAGTTTTGTAAAGTGCAGCTCCTCTGCACATGTTCTCTTGCCTGCTTCCATGTAAGATGTAACTTGGCTCCTAGATCTGATAGTTTTGTAAAGTGCAGTTTCTCAGCTCATGTTCTCTTGCCTGATTCCATGTAAGCTGTAACTTGGCTCCTAGATCTGATAGTTTTGTAAAGTGCAGTTCCTCTGCACATGTTCTCTTGCCTGATTCCATGTAAGATGTAACTTGGCTCCTAGATCTGATAGTTTTGTAAAGTGCAGCTCCTCTGCACATGTTCTCTTGCCTGATTCCATGTAAGATGTAACTTGGCTCCTAGATCTGATAGTTTTGTAAAGTGCAGTTCCTCTGCACATGTTCTCTTGCCTGATTCCATGTAAGATGTAACTTGGCTCCTAGATCTGATAGTTTTGTAAAGTGCAGTTCCTCTGCACATGTTCTGTTGCCTGATTCCATGTAAGATGTAACTTGGCTCCTAGATCTGATAGTTTTGTAAAGTGCAGTTCCTCTGCACATGTTCTCTTGCCTGATTCCATGTAAGATGCAACTTGGCTCCTAGATCTGATAGTTTTGTAAAGTGCAGCTCCTCTGCACATGTTCTCTTGCCTGATTCCATGTAAGATGTAACTTGGCTCCTAGATCTGATAGTTTTGTAAAGTGCAGTTCCTCTGCACATGTTCTCTTGCCTGATTCCATGTAAGATGTAACTTGGCTCCTAGATCTGATAGTTTTGTAAAGTGCAGCTCCTCTGCACATGTTCTCTTGCCTGATTCCATGTAAGATGTAACTTGGCTCCTAGATCTGATAGTTTTGTAAAGTGCAGTTCCTCTGCACATGTTCTCTTGCCTGATTCCATGTAAGATGTAACTTGGCTCCTAGATCTGATAGTTTTGTAAAGTGCAGTTCCTCTGCACATGTTCTCTTGCCTGATTCCATGTAAGATGCAACTTGGCTCCTAGATCTGATAGTTTTGTAAAGTGCAGCTCCTCTGCACATGTTCTCTTGCCTGATTCCATGTAAGATGTAACTTGGCTCCTAGATCTGATAGTTTTGTAAAGTGCAGTTCCTCTGCACATGTTCTCTTGCCTGATTCCATGTAAGATGTAACTTGGCTCCTAGATCTGATAGTTTTGTAAAGTGCAGCTCCTCTGCACATGTTCTCTTGCCTGATTGCATGTAAGATGTAACTTGGCTCCTAGATCTGATAGTTTTGTAAAGTGCAGCTCCTCTGCACATGTTCTCTTGCCTGATTCCATGTAAGATGTAACTTGGCTCCTAGATCTGATAGTTTTGTAAAGTGCAGCTCCTCTGCACATGTTCTCTTGCCTGATTCCATGTAAGATGCAACTTGGCTCCTAGATCTGATAGTTTTGTAAAGTGCAGCTCCTCTGCACATGTTCTCTTGCCTGATTCCATGTAAGATGTAACTTGGCTCCTAGATCTGATAGTTTTGTAAAGTGCAGTTCCTCTGCACATGTTCTCTTGCCTGATTCCATGTAAGATGTAACTTGGCTCCTAGATCTGATAGTTTTGTAAAGTGCAGTTCCTCTGCACATGTTCTCTTGCCTGATTCCATGTAAGATGTAACTTGGCTCCTAGATCTGATAGTTTTGTAAAGTGCAGTTCCTCTGCACATGTTCTGTTGCCTGATTCCATGTAAGATGTAACTTGGCTCCACTTTCACCTTCCACCGTGACTATAAGACCTTCCCAGTCATGTGAAACTGTGAGTCAAGTAATCCTTCTTCCAGTATAAATTACCCAGTATTGGGTATGTCTTCATTAGCAGCATGAAAACAGATTAATATGGTAAATTGCTACTGGGAATGGGGTGTTGCCGTAAAGATACCAGAAAATGTGGAAGTATCTTTGGAACTGGGGTAACAGGCAGAGACTGGAATAGTTGGGAGGGCACAGAGGAAGACAGGAAAATGTGGGAAAGTTTAGAACTTCCTAGAGACTTGTTGAATGGCTTTGACCAAAATGTGATATGGACGATAACCTGGTCTCACATGAAGAGGAGGAAGTTGGGGACTGGAGCAAAGGTGGTGCCTCCTGTTGCACTTTAGCAAGGCACTAGAGGATTTTTGCCCCTGCCCTAGAGATCTGGGGAACTTTGAACTTGAGAGAGATTATTCGGGATATTTGGTAGAAGAAATTTCTAAGTGTCAAAGCATTCAAGAGGAAGAAGAGCCTAAAATTTTGGAAAATTTCCAACCTGACATTGCAATAGAAAAGAAAAACCCTTTTTGGGGGGATAAATTCAAGCCCACTGAAGAAATCTACATACATAACAAGGAGTCAAATGTTAATCACCAAGACAATGAACAAAATGTCTCCAGGGCATGTCAGAGATTCACAGCAGCCCCTCCTATTACAAACCTGGAGGCCTAAGAGAAAAAAATGGATTCCTGGGCAGGGTCCAGGGACCCCCTGCTATGTACAGTCTAGGGACTTGAAGTCCTATGTCCCAGCTGCTCTAGCCATGGCTAAAAGGGAACAAGGTAGAGTTCAGGCCATGGTTTCAGAGGGTGCAAGCTCCAAGTCTTCAAATCTTCCAGGCCTGTGGGTGCAAAAAAGTCAAGAAATGAGGTTTCCATACAACCTTGCAAAGAATTATGGAAATACCTGGATGTCTAGGCAAAAGTGTGAGGCAGGGGCAGAGCCCACATGGAGAATCTCTACTATGGCAGTGTAGGAAGGAAACGTGGGGTTGGAGCCCCAACACAGTGTCCTCACTGGGATACTGCCTAGTGGATTGGAGAAGACCGCTATCCTCCACACTCCAGTATTGCAGCTCCACTGACAGCTTGCACTGTGTGCCACAAATACTCAATGCCAGCTAATGAAAGCAGCAAGGAGGGAGGCTATATCATATGAAGCCACAGGGGCAGAAATGCCCAAGATTGTGGGAATATATCTCTCAGCATGACATGGATACAAGACGTGGAGTCAAAGGAGATCATTTTGTGACAGGGACTTAAAGGAGATCATTTTGGAGCTTTAGGATTTCACTTCCCCACTAGATTTTTTATTTGCCTGGAGCCTGCAGGTCCTTTGTTTAGCCAATTTCTCTCATTTGGAATGGGTGTACTTACCCAATGCCTGTAACTCTGCTGTACCTAGGCAGTAACTAACTTGCTTCGATTTTACACGCTCCTAGACAGAAGAGACTTGCCTCATCTGAGATAAAACTGTGAACTGTGGACTTTTGAGTTAATACTAAAATTAGTTAAGATTTTGGATGACTGTTAGGAGGCATGATTGTGTTTTGAAATGTAAGAACATGAGATTTGGAATGGGCCAGGGAGAAATGATATGGTTTGGCTATGACCCCACCCAAATTGTACCTTGAATTGTAGCTCCTATAATTCCCACGTGTCATGGGAGGAACCCAGTTGGAGGTAACTGAATCATGGGGGTGTGGTTTTTTTCTGTAATGATCTCATGGTAGTGAACAAGTCTCATGAGATCTGATGGCTTTATAAAGGGCAGTTCCCTTGAACACACTCTCTTGCTTGCTGACATGTAAGATGTATGTGCCTTTGCTCCTCCTTTACCCTCCACCATGACTGTGAAGCTTCCCCAGCCATGTAGAGCTGTGAGTCTATTACATGTCATTTTTCTTAAAAAATTGTCCAGTTTTGAGTAAGTCTTTATTAGCAGCATGAAAATAGACTAATACAGTAGCCAAGTCTGGAGTGTAGTGGCATGATCTCTGCTCACTGTGGCCTCTGCTTCCCAGGTTCAAGCAAGTCTCATATGTCAGCCTCCTAAGTATCTTGGATTATAGACATGCGCCACCACACCAGGTTAATTTTTGTATTTTTAGTAGAGATGGGGCTTCACCATGTTGGCAAAGCTGGTCTTGAACTCCCTACCTCAAGTGATCTGCCCACCTTGGCCTCCCAAAATGCTGGGATTACAAGCA
Source organism: Callithrix jacchus (assembly GCF_049354715.1). NCBI lineage: Eukaryota > Metazoa > Chordata > Mammalia > Primates > Cebidae > Callithrix > Callithrix jacchus. The sequence goes on from NC_133512.1 coordinate 127,954,381, forward strand.
TGAGTCACTGCATCAAGGCTGAACAAAACATGATGGCAATAAATTATGCAATTTTGAAAAAGTGGACATATGCCTAAAACAACAAAGAAAATACCCCACTGACTCAAGAAGTATTAGAAAATCTTGAAGACCTCTAAAGATAAACGAATTAAATTAACAAGTAAAATTAACAAGTAAACATCTTTTCACAAATAAAATTTTATTCCAAGATTTATTCACTGATAAATTCTATTAAATGTTTAAGGAATAAATACCATTAATAGATGAAGAATTGCAGAAAAAAAGAGGAAGTTATCTGATTAGGCTAGTTGTTGTTTTGTTACTTAAGCCAGATCATGAATGCATACAAAAATCTATAGACCAATGTATCTTATGAACCTAATGCAAAAATTCGTAAGATAATATTGGGAAACTAAATTCCATGACACATAAAATAATTTATATACCATGGCCAAATGGAATTTATCTCAGGAATACAAAAATAGTTTTTACTTTTGAAAATTAATTAATGTAATAAACCATATTAACTGAATAAATAACTACATGATTATGTCAATAAATACACAAAAATAATTTGTTAACTTATGATAAAACTTGTCATCAAACTACTAATAGAGGAAAATACCTTCAATCTGGTAAAAGGAATCTAGAAAAAATTATTTAGCTAACATCATATGTTAAAAAAATAAAAAGCAAAGAATAAAAAAGAAAGCTAGAATGAAACAATAAAGAAGGAAGGAAAGAAGAAACAGCATGAAAATAATTACAACTATGCTTTAAAAGTCTGTTTCCTAATCGATTATCTCTCATAAGATGAATTTTCTTACCCTGAAAAAAAATAATAGTAATTTCATATCTATTTATATATGAAGCAAACAGACAAGGGAGTATTTAGAGTTAATAGAGAATTTCTTCCCATGTTTAATTACATAATACCACCACATAGATTTTATGATTCAGAAAATAGGCAAAAGCGAGCTGTCTTTTTGGTGTTTGTTTTGCCATTTATACAGTCATTTGTTTACTCTAAAATGTTCACTGAATGACTATGACAGTTTAACCACTATGCTACTTTGCTTAGTGTTGGTGACATAAAAGGAAATTTAATAATTGTTGTTAACTTTTATTGTTCACAAACTATGGGGAAATGAAAGAAAAGAGAGAAAGGGAAGTTGAAAGAAGGAAAATAGGCATAAGGGAATAAAAGGAAAAAAACACAAAAACTTGTTGACAACTTACTACATTCCAGATTCTATATGCTACACATTCACACACTGTATTTAACTTAATTTGACTTATTTAATTCTATCTTCCTATAAATTGCCTTATTTTTTTTAATTTTAGACTTGTAGAAACAGTCTCAGAGAGATTATGAAATGATCCCTTTGTTATTCAGCTGGTAAGAGACAGATGCTACCACTCTTTGCAACATAAAGTCTGATTTCTCAGGCATAAATGGTACCCTGTAAATTTAGAGGGAATCTGCCAAATACTGTGTTTATTAATACAAAGCATTAATTAATAATGTAGAAGTGCTGTGGAGGTGTAGAGGACAAAGCCACTAATTCTGCATCAAGACCCAGTAGAGGGAAGCTCCCTAAAAATTTAGAAAAAGATGCCCTGATTGCCAGGCTCAGCTGAAGTTTACTGAGAGGAAAATAGAGAATTAAACTCATTTCCTTTGCCTTATATTTATTCAACAAATACTTTTCCATACAAAGAAGAAGTACTATGTTAGACATTGAGATGAGAGTGGTGGAAAAGACATATGCAGTTTCTGCCCTTATGGAATTTGGAGCTCATAGTGTATCATTTTTTTTTTAACTTTTATTTTAAGTTCATGGAAACATGTATATGTTTGTTATATAAGTAAATGTGTGTCATGAGGGTTTGCTGTACATATTATTTCATCGTCCAGGTAATAAGCCTAGCACTCATTAATTATGTTTCCTGATCCTTTCCCTCTCCTCCCACTTTACACCCTCTGATAGAACCCAGTGTGTGTTGTTCCCCTCCATGTGTTCTCATCATTTAGCTTCCACTTATAAGTGAGAACATGTGGCATTTTACTTTCTGTTTCTGAATTAGTTTGCTAAGGATAATGGCCTCCAGCTCCATTCATGTCCCTGCAAAGGACATAATCTCATTCTTTTTTATGGGTACATCATATTTCACAGTGTAATATGTACCACATTTTCTTTATCTAGCCTATCATTGAATGGGTGTTACTCTGTTACCAAGGCTGGAGGACAGTGTCATAATCCTGGCTTACTACAACCATCACATCCCAGAACAAGCGATCCTCCAACCTCAGCCTCTTGAGTAGCTGGGACCACAGGCATGGGCTACCGTGCCCAGCTAATTTTTCATATTTTGGTAGAGATGGGGTTTCACCATGTTGCCTAGGTTGGTCTTGAATTCCCAAGCTAAAGAGATCTGCCCTTCTCGGCCTCCCAAAATGCTGGGATTATAGATATGAGCTGTATAGTTCCTTTTAGTCTATAATTATGAAAACTGGTAACAAAAAAATGAAAAATTAAAAAAACAGTTTGTATAAGACACTCTTGAGGTATGTAGCTTTAATTCAATTTAAGGGAATTAGGAAAATCTTTGTGACAGAAGCAAAGCTTGCTTTAGTCTTCAGAGATAAGCAAGAATTAGTCAAGGAGAGAGGACATGAAGTATCCATTAAAAAGGACACTCTAGGCCAAAAGAAGAGCAAGTGGAAAGCCAGGGAAGTAACAGAGATAAACATATAATAAACACTTAGAATATATATATATATATTATATGTATATAATATATAAACAAATATATTTGAACCATAATACTCCACAATAATGTGTGCTATGTAGTGTAGAATGAAATGAAATAATCATTTCTAACACAATCATTTGAAGAAATTATACTATGTAAGTATTTGTGATTTCTGAGAAATTGTAATTATCTTCAGCATTATGTAGGGTTCAGTATCAAATTGAAGAAGTAATTTTACATATCAAGAGAGAAAAGTTAGTAAAAAAAAAACCAAAAAGGTTGGGTAAAGCAAGAGCAGTAGTGTTAACAGTGATAAACTAAAATTATGAATATTTTTTCTTCTACCTAAATCAAGTAATCATTGGAGATTTCATTATTTACTAAAATATATTCAGTAGTTGGGGCCAGTACCTCTGAATGCTCATTGACATTGCAGTCTAATCCAACCTCTTAATGCCTTTTTTTCAGATAATTTTTGTTTTCAATCTACTTAATACCTTTTGTTTTAATCTACTTAATGAGTATCAGTTTTACCTACCTCGAAAAGTTACTCTATGTGAAATACAATGTTTAGTTTCTGCAGACATGTTTCTAGATTAGAGCTTCATCATTCCAATTATGGATAAATGTAATAATTTTCTCCTTTTAAATATATTCTTTATTCTTCTAATTTAAGCTATAATATTAGAAAATATCCTAAATGTTTATCTTATTAACTTATTTTATATTAAAAATCCAATACTGGATTCCCATTATGAGTAGAGTTATGCTTACATAGCTCTTGCTGTATTTCAGTCTGTCTCTTTATATACAAGGAATCATCGTTCCTCACCTAGACAGAGATTATCTATTTGCCAAAGTGTTTAGTCACACTACCCAGGACATACCATCAACATGGCTGTACTCCCCAAAACACTGTTCTTGTCCTTATCATCATATAAGCCCTATCCATTCTTTAATATACAACACCAGTCAACCTTTTTATAACCTTCATGACAGTATTTGAAAACTACTGCAATCCACATTAATCCAGACTTTCTATGAAGGCCAATAATATTGATTAATACATTTTATTAAGTTAATTTAAATAACAGGTTCTTTTGACTTCCTGTGCTGTAGCCTCAGTAAATTTTAAGCTCCTTATGGGCAAAGTCATGTTATGCTCTTCTTCTAAATCATCTACAACGCAAGTGTTGATCATTTATAAAATCAATAAATATTCAGAAAATTATATTAAGCAAAATAGTTTTGTGCTAGAGTAAGTTAGGTGACATGATACTGTGACCTTCTCTTTGCAGTGAATCATGTCAATTCTGTAGGCCCAAAGGAAGAGAAGGGCATATGTATCATAGCCAAGTCTTTTATTTCAATGGCTAAATGTATTGCTCTAATCTCATGTGTTACTAATATTCAGAGTAAACTAATGTTTAGGGTTTGCGATGTTTTAAAAAACTTGATTAAAAGCAGTTAAGAGATATTTTTAAAATATCTCTTCTCTCAAGGCAATCCATAAATTTAACATATGGAAAATATTTTCTATATTTTGTGCTTTATGAAAAACTCAAATTTCTCAAATCAGCTGAAGAAGGAAAGCTGTTTTCTTCTTCATGACCTGCTGCACGCCACAGTGTTATCTGTGAAAGAAGTGTCCTCATTCAGTTTTCTTTGTAATGGAAAATGAAGAGTTCTGCTCTTGTCATGATCTGATTTAGGGAGTTTAATCAAATACTATGAACTAGCCTTTAGAAAATCTTACATGTTTCCTTCAAAAAGAATGTGAGTAAAAGTAGAACAATCACTGTATCATTTCACATCACATAGCAATTCTTAAATTTTGATAAGATCACCACCTGACAAATGAAAACCAATAAAAATTTCAAGATGCATATTCAGAGTCTGACTTTAAAAAACATAAGGGAAAAACCCTATGACATCTATCTAGGTACTTAGTTTTTGGATATGATCCTAAAAACACAAGCAATGAAAGCAAAAATAGACAAATAGGATAATATCAAAACAATAAAATTCTGCGGAGCAAAGGAAACAACTAACAGAGTTAACAGATAATCCATGGATTGAGGAAAAACATTTGCAAACCATATATCTGATAAGGAACTAACATAAAAAATATATTTAAAAATTCAATAAAAAAAAACCTGATTTTAAAATGGGCAAAGGGCCTGAACTGACATTTCTTAAAAGAAGACATATAGTCAACAGCTGTATAATACTCAACATCACTAATCATCAGGGAAGTGCTAATTAACACAACAATGAGACCACCTCAGACCTGTTAGAACAACTACTATAAAAAAAAAACATCAGAATATATCAATTATTGTCAAAAACGTAGAGAAAAAGGAACCCCTGCACATTGTTGATCATGTCAATTGGTACAGCCATTATGGAAAACAACATGAAGATGACTTTTAAAAACTAAAAATAGAATGACTATATAAACTAGCAATTTCACTTCTGGATATATATCCAAAGAAATTAAAATCAGTATGTTACAAAGACATCCACCCCTCTGTGTTTTTGAGGTGTTACTCACAATAGTCAAGAAATGGAAGCAAATTAAGGTCTATCAATGGATGATTGGATAAATAAAATATGGTATACATGCACAATAGAATACAGCCTTATAAAAGAGGAAAAGTTTATTATATCTGATAACATAGACAAATCTGGAGGACATTATGCTAAGTGAAATAAGCTAGACAGAGAAAGATAAGTAGTGTAATATCTCACTTGTATGTGAAATCTAAAAATGTCAAACTCACTGAAGTAGGAAGTAGAATGGTTAGTTGCTACCAGAGATTGAAGGGAAAGAGTTGAAGAAAGAGCAGATGTTGGAAAAGGGTACAAAGTTTCAGGTAGAGGGGCGGCATGTTTTAGTGACCTACTGTATAGCATGGTGACTATAGTTAATGACAATATATTGTATATTTCAAAGTTAGTTAAAATTTGATTTTAAATATTCTTATCACAAAATAATAGTAAGTATGTGAGGTGATGGATTTAAGCTTGATTTACTCATCCCGCAATATAGAAATATATCAAAATATTACATTGTGCCCCATAAATAAATACAATTAATATTTGTTAATATAAAATCTAAAATAAGGTTACTAATTTTTCATTTTTCTAAAATAATAAATTGTCTTTATCTATTGCCTTATTCAATTTAATCTTCCCATGGAAGCTGGTAGGTAGGCATGATTACTTCTCTTTTTTTTTTTTTTTTTTTTTTTTGATGATACAGAGTCTCACTCTTTAACCCAGGCTGGAGCACAGACAGTGGCGCAATCTCAGCTCACTGCAACCTCTGCCCTCCAGGTTCAAGCCATTATATTTTTAGAGTATTAACTGAAATTTAGATTTGATATGAAACTTGTCCAAACTCATATTAGAAAAAAGACTCAAACACATCCTCTGCACCAAGTATATTCTTATTATGCCAGTTGATAACACACAAACTATTATTATTACAATAACATCACTTCATATACTTATTATTAATTAATAACATTTAATATCATATTTAATCTTACTAACTACACACACTTCTTAAACTTACTGAATCTGAGACATTTTATATTTTAAACAACTATAAGCCAGGAAGTATTTTTTCTTCTTTGACACACTTGATTTTCATTGAAATTTTCCCCAAAATGTACTGGTCATAAAAACACTTAATTATCACCAGGCAGATATATTTGGTATTTTTATTGTAGCATTTATTTTCTTTTATGATGGCAGAAATTTCATTAGCATTCCTATAGCTCACAAATATATAATCTAAAAAATCAGAACTGTGTCAGTCGAAGTATTTAAAAGAATTTTAAGGTCTCCAATATGTTTAAAAACCTGACTACAAAACAAATACATTTCTTTATTTTATAAATTAAGAAACCTAATGGCTTGTTTATAGACTAATTAGAATAACAGCCATGATTTGTTTCAGGAAGGAAATTAAACACCATTGTCTTATGATTCATGTTGAGTTGTCTCCTTGGTGATTTTAAACTACTTTTTACAAGTTTGGTTTTAAAACTGAGATGACAACCTTTGTAGAGCTGAATTCTCCAACTTTGTCGATTATAGATAAAGTCCAAATCACCAAATTTAATGTATTTTTGTACCTGAATACAAAAATACAGAAACACTCAGTACTTGATCATGCTCTCATTTCTTGTAAGAATCAGCAGATGTCCTCATGCTACAGGAGGGAATTTCAGGTTCCTTTGCACCAAGGATTCATATCAAGACTTATAATAGATTAGAATACACTGGAAACAACTCATTTATGAGTTTGGGTGCAAAAATAGGTAAGATGTGCAAAATTATGTGATTTTATTTTGAAGGAGCAAATGGTAGGAAGATGTAAACCTTTAAGAAGTATAGTGAATTTAATGGTGGCCCTCCTCGAAAGATATTTTCTCCGGAAACAGTGAACATGATCTTACTTGGCAAAAATGCTTTTAAAGATGTAATTAAATTAATAATCTCCATGTTCCATTAACCAGCCTCCACTGTTTATGCTTACCTGGGAAACATTTTAAGGTAATAACCATACTAATAAATATTGTATATATTATTATAAATAATAATTCTACTATACTGCAATAGACTGAAGATGTGTGTCTGCCAAAACTCATGTTGGAAACCTAATTCCAACATGATGGTATTTGAAAATGGGACCTCTAGGAAGTAATTGGGTAGTGAGAGTGGAGCCCTCCTTGATAGAATTAGTGCTTTTATAAAAAGAGGCCAGAGATCTAACTAGCCCTCTTTCTGCCATGTGATGATACAATGGGAAGTCAGCAGTTTCCAACCTATGAATGGGCCCCCATCAATTAACCATACCAGGACCCTGTACTTTCATATCACACTTCCAGACTCCGGAACTGTAAGAAATAAATTCCTGTTTTTTATGAGCTACCCGGTCTATGGCACTTTGTTACAGGAGCCTTCTCTGACCTCATTTACTCCTCACAATAACTGACAAGCCAGTATTATTATTACTTCTTCACAACAGAGGAAATTGAGGAAAATATATAATGACTTTGCCAAAGGTCATACAGCTGAAAAAAAAATCAGGGTTTGAATATTGGTTATTGGTGTATGTTTTTCCAAGGTCCGTGCTTTTAACTATTTCACATTGTTGCTTGAGGAAACAATATATAATTAAGGACTAACTACCAATTGCCAGCATGTAATACATTTTATAAATCTGCCCATTTATCGGTTGGTATTCAGAATTCCACAAACAAAACAAGTGATGAGTACTTTTAAATACAGCAGTATACACCTGGTTGAATCTAAATTATAAATTATTAGCCAAAGGGAAGATAACTGAAAATTACTAAGATACTTTGAACTTGATGGTCAGTATACCCATGAATTATTGTTACACAGAGTTCATGGGTAGTATATATATTTTCAAAACAGCAAAGGTATTTCATTTGATGATTTTCAATAGATGTTTACGAAACACATTTTTGTGCTAAATAAATGACACACTATCTCTGTGGGGTTTTTTTGCATATGCATATTGTTTTCTTTTATTTACAGGTTTTGAGTTTTTGCAAAAAATGGCATACAACAGATGGTGGGTTTTGAAACTTTTGCCTCATGCAGTAAATGTACCTTTGTCCAGATGGACATCAGGCTTCAGTGCCAATATTGTACCTTTAACATATGGACAAGAACATTTATGGCAGGAGACACTATGTTCAGCTTTGTACTTCAATGCAGATAATGTTTGATTAATTTGTATCCATCATTAGTTTCTGTGGTCAGGGAATCAGAGAGCAAAAGATAGTTAAAGAAAATATCACAAACACTATCTTCAAGTCATTTACCATGTGTATTTAGCAAAATCTTTTTACCACATTATAAATTTCAATTCTACGAATGTACTTTTTAAAAGTTTTATTTATATAAAAGTTATATAGGCCAGGTGTATGACTCACACCTGCAATCCCAGCACTTTGGAAGGCCAAGGCAGGCAGATAAGGAAGTCAAAAGATCAAGATCCTGTCTCTACTAAAAATACAAAAATTAGCTCAGTCTGGTGGCATGCACCTGTAGTCCTAGCTACTTGAGAGGTTGCGGCAGCAGAATGGCTTGAACCTGGGAGGTGGAGGTTGCAGTGAGCCAAGATTGCACCATTGCACTCCAGCCTGGTAACAGAGTAAGACTCTGTTTCAGAAAGAGTTATAGATATATATTTTCTTAAAGTTATATTATAAAAAAGTTATACATATACAAATAATTTACTGATTAGAAGTAAACCTTTTGAGAGAGATAGTTTTACAAGTTTTGACAAGTAATGTGATCATGTAATCACCATCGAAATAAAGACGTAGAACATTTCAATCACCCAAACAAAACAGTTTGCTTGTCATTTGTTAATATAATGAATTAATTGATTTTCAAATGTTTCACCAATGTGCTTTTGGGGGGTAAATCACACCTGGACTAGAGATATTGTATTTTCTCTATAATGCTTTGCTGGATTTAATTTACTAATTAATTGGAATTTCTGCCTCTATGATCATATGGGCATTACTCTGTGGTATTTATTTTTTTCCATACAATGTCTGTCATATTTTAGCATCAGCCAAAGAGGCCTCATAGAATAATGCCTACCTCTAAACTCTTTCTTAAATCACGTTATTATGATTGTTCTCATTAATTCAGGCCACAGATATTTGTGTTTTCCTCCTAAATAATAAAATTATATGTAATTTTTATAATTATCATTTATTTCTCAAATTTAAGAATAACAAAGCCATTTCAATTAAGTTACTGATTGATTAGGCTCAGATTGGGATCCATAAATCTGTACCTTAAAAAACTTAAAAATAAATTGCAAACACAAATGTTTGTAAGTCCTACAGGAGCTTGAGAGAGGAGTTTATTATAAAGCAACACCTCTTTATCTGTAGGATCTCAGATTAATGTGGGTTCCTTAAGAGCTGGATTCTAAGCTCCATTCCCTTGGAAGTATAGACAAAGAAATTTTAGCCAACAATAATATTTTGAAAGGCTGAAGGAGCTATGTGAGTTTGAATAGATTACTCAAATCTGCACAAGATGTAGAAGCATGGTGACAGCCAAGGACAGAAGATTATTAGCTTTCTATAGTTGTCTGGGCAGGTAAATCTGATTTATCTTCTATGACTCAGAAGGAGATAAAGCCATAATATTTTCAGATATTGGTTTTCCTTCTAACTTTGCCATCTAGGAAACTGTCAGGTTTAATAAAAATGAGATATTTTTATTATTTTAATGAAATTATGACAAATTTCCAAATAGAAATGTGTCATTATGCATCTTGCATTTTGCATGGAGTGCTTTTGTATACTTAAAAAAATACAGAGTCAGGTTGGGTCCAACACCACACAGAGTAAGCAAATTGGCCTTTACAGAATGCATGTTTATATGAATTCACGGTCTTCAAACCCTGTGGAGTCCAGTAGTTCACAACCCCAAATTTAGAACTTGGACCATGGATTCTGTATTATATAATACCTCCATCTAGAGCTGGAACGTCAGTCCATAATTACATGTAGTAGTATTGCTGCACTGAAACATACCATTATTCACAGTAAATGGGAAAACTACCTGAAAAATATTTTCATGTCACTTTAAATCATATTATCTTGTTTCTTTTTCCCAAACTAAGTTACAACTTGTCATTTATTTTCTTTCTAGAGCCTTTTGGATGTTGGAGTTTTTCATAAGGGATTATGGACCTGTATCTGTCCCAATCAGGACTCTGTTATAAAATCTACTAACAATATAATGTTTGTATTGGTTACTTAATGTACTCTATTTTATCATAAGAAAATAGGACAATGATCAGATTAATAAAATATAGATCAATCTGTACAGTAATTTATGGCATATAGTACTAGAGGAAGAGACAAAAAACATTATTAAGGATTAGCACATTTTAATGGGAAAGGAACAGAGTTAGATTCTGACTAGGGATACCTCAGCCAATATTTCTGATTCTTTGCTTTGTCGGGATATAGTTAAAATAAGCAGGAGATCAATTCTACCCCATTGGAGCCAACTCTTGGACCTGCGAGATAGCATGAATAAAGCTATTATCCTGTGAGTTCCTGAAAAAATTCCAGGTATAATAATGCCTGCTTGCCCCCAATTAAAGTTTGGTTGCTTAACACAGTGGTCCCCAAACTTTTTGGCACCAAAAAGGGACTGGTTTTATGGAAGACAAATTTTTTCATAGACAGGGAGGTGGGATGGTTTCTGGATGATTCAAGCACATTACATTTATTGTGCCCTTTATTTCTATTATTATTATTACATTGTAATATATAATGAAATAATTATACTACTCCCTACAACATAGAATCACTGGGAGCCTGCAACTTCCCTTCTGTGGGGGAATGGGAGACAGAGATAATCAGGCATTCACTTCTTATAAGGAGCATGCAAATTAGAATCATCTGACATGCAATTCTCTAGGGTTCATGATCCAATGAGACTCTAATGCCGTGGTCAGTCTGACTGAAGGCAGAGCTCAGGCATTAATGCAAGCAATGGGGAGCAGCTGTGAATACAGATAAAGCTTTGCTAATTCACCAGATGCTCACCTCTTGCTGTGCAGCCCAGTTTCTAGGTTTCTAACAGGCCATGGACCAGTACCAGTGTTGGGGACCCCTGGCTTAGCATGTTAGTCTTTGTTTTGCAGATTCTAAGAGAATAACACCAAATATGTAGGGATTCAAGAGCCCCACATGTTGGGCACCAGAATGTAGGGAACCAGCCCCACATCACACCTGTGTGTATCCCAAGTTCGGTGGTGACAAAGGAATGAGAATAATACAGATTAAGAGAGAAAGTGGGACCAGGGGGCCCTCCTTTATTACTGTAGAGGCAGACAAGGCCCTGAGCTCTGGTTTCTCATACTATTTATTGGTTACAATCACTTTAATCAATAGAGTAGTGGTGGAGTGATGGTGGGATGAATCAGTGAGCCAGAACTGAATCAGTGAGCCGGAACTGGTGTGTCATTCTAAAGATTGATAACAGTGGCGGTTTTGGAGTTTCAAAAAACAAGAACATGTGGTGATCTTTAGCCTATTATCTATGTGCAGCTGGTGGAACTTGGGCTTTACAAGAAGCCTACAAGTCTGGTTACATCATAGCGCTACAAAGGGGTTTTATGTCCTTGAGCACAATGTTTATGGTAACAGAGCCTAAGTCACCCTGCACCGGAACATGAGACATGAAGATACCTTCCTCCTCAAAGGCCTCCTGTGGCCTTCTGCAGTTTATTGTTCCTGATTTCTTTTACATATATAACCAGTTTATGTAGGCATACTGTAAACTCTTCCTCCATTGTTGCTTCTCACAACATTATCCACATTTTCAAGGGTATGTGACATGAGGTGATGAAGGTGGGATTTACTCCATTTACACTTGAGAAAGCCAGCAGCTTGTCCTTTATCTCTCCTTCACACATGCACCAGAGGTGGGAGGCCTAGCAAGCCAGTGTAATGTCTTCTAGGCCATGATTTTTTCTACCTCTTGTGAAACTGCTACTGCCATAGAAACCCTGAATAATCTTGCTTGCACAAATTTTGAGATACTTTTGCTAGTGAAAACAAGTAAGCTGGGGAAGATCACAAGTCATTTAAGAAGGATACAGGTATTGAAAACAGAAATCAAGCTGATCTGAAGCAGGTGGAAACTGTAATGACAATTAATTGGGGAAAGCATAGAAGAAAAATACTGCAATATGAACTGTTAAAATGACTAAAATGCACACATAAAACATTTCTATAAATGGAAAACACATTTTCTAAATATTGGCAATTATAATAAATTGATTATGAGACTGGGTCCTATTTAAACTATATGCACTTGAGACAAAATACTGCCCCATTATATACACTTGCAAACCAATGCTCTCTATTCAAATATTTCTTAATCATTTTGCAATGAATTTTAATTGCTTGTGTATGCTTGATCTTGTGCAATATGACAGAAATTTTACAAACAATTTATATTTGGATCATCAATGAAGATGATTGCTGTATAAAGTATTTTCACTTTGTTGAACTAGAAAAGGATTAGCTAGGTCTGTTCCTTAAAATTTTACGAGATCTTAAATTTGAACGGTTAAAATATAGATGTATTTTAAAATTAATAATAAAATTTCTTGAGGATTTAAAAATTCCATTTTAATGCAATATTTAATTTGTAAATTTATGTTGGAAAAAATGTGCATTTTTTAAAAGCATAGCCAAAAATAAGGCTTCACCAATTTTATTCATAACAAAAGAGGTTTATCAGGTTTAGTTAAAAAATGGACATTTTTTGATTTTCTCAGCACAGTAAGGCATAGAAGTTCCCAAATAGTGAGACTGTAGTAGACCTAAGTATAAAGGCAAGAACACCACTAAAATTTTTCTTTTTAAAAAAATTTGAGGATTAAAAATCAAACCAAAATATCAAAACCAAAACCAAATATAAAAATAGGAATTAGTACTTACAAATAGCATTTTACTGAAAAAACTTATTCTAAAACAGTGTTCTCTCATATTTTATTGCTCTCATTTCATTCAGACTCCTGCTGAAAGTCTAGTTTTGGTGAAAGTCAAAATTTGTGCAAGCCAAGTTACTCAGTTATATGCAACAACTTATCACTTCTCCATCATTATCCAAGAACTGAGATTTCAATGTTAAATTCTCCAGCATCCCAACACTTTAACCAACCACAGGTAAAATGATATTTCTTTCTTTCTTTTTTTTTGGAACACACATCCACCTTCTGAAGCCTACTTCAGATAATGGAACACAGTAACTGATGCCAGTTAACATCAAATGGCAGTAACCCTAAATTTAAATCGACTAAATCCCCCAATCAAAAGATACAGCCAAAACCTAATGGTATATCCAAAGATACACAAAGACTCAAAACAAAGGGTTGGAGAAAAATTTACCAACCAAATGGAGAGCAAAAATAAATAAGTAAACAAAAGCAGGAGTTGCAATTCTCACGTTTGATAAAATAGATTTCAAAGCATACAACAAAGATACAGTGGTAAAAGGATCAATGCAACAATAAGAGATCTTAATACCCAGATACATAAGACCCATAACGATATTTAGACTCAACGAGACAGAAAATTAATAAGGATATCCAGGACTTCAACTCAGATCTGGAACAAGTAAACTCAATAAATATTTATAGAGTTCTCCATTTTAAATACACAAAATATTGATCGGCCATTATTAATACCCATTTTTAGAATGAAGCAATATTCCTGTTCTCTCTCCTTTTTTCTTCCTTTCTTCCTCTCCTTCTCTCCTTTTTTTTTACTTTTCAACATCCTAGTTCCTCACCTCTACTCAATACATTCCTCTGAACACCTGATTCTTTGTGATTCTCCCATCCCACTGAAACCTCCAATCCATTAAAAAAAAAAACAGGTATCTGACTGGCATCATGGTCTGAAGACTCTTTCACCTACTCCTTCCTCCTCTCTTCTCCCCTGTCCATAGACATTCTAAAAAAAAAAAAAAGAGAATACCAACAGTGTTTTTACAAAGACTGAATGTAGGGAAATTTCCCAGCACAAGAGTCTGATGCATAGCAGGCTCTTAGCATACCTTAGGTTCCTTCTTTCTCCTTAAAGACAGTGTCATGGTGGTTATCTTAGTACATTTGTGCTGCAATAACAAAATATCTGAACACAAATTATATAGACCAGAATTATATCTGACCAGAAATTATATAGAATAGAATTGCATAGAACAAAAATTTATTTTCTCACATTTCTAGGGGCTGGGAAGCCGAAGATTAAGGCACCAGCAGGTTTATTGCCTCGTGAGGGCTGTTCTCTGCTTCTAAGACAGAGTGCTCTGTTGCTGTGTCCTCCTGAGGGGTGTGTTCCTGAGGGGAGGAACAGTGTCCTCATATGACAGAATGCAGAAGGCTGGACACTGAGGGAAGCCTTTTATATAAGGGCCTTATAAGCAAAAGGAAAACAGCACAGTGTCTTGGTGCTGGTAGAATGATGATTCTCAGCCTCGGCTGCACATTGGAGTTCCTGGGAAGCTTTAAAAAGTCCTTTGTCTTCTCTCCCCCCCCTCAAAAAAAATGATATTTCTAAAACATTTTTCATGTATAATAACATTGGCTAATGCTTCACAACAATTTCTCTTTTATGTTAATATGACAATACCTTCAGAAAAAAATCTGGCCAATGAATCACTTCACCTGTTTGTTAAAGTAAGACAGTATGTTGTTGTTTTCAGGCCTGTTCTCATGATTTTAACTTTTTCTATTTTGTCTTTTGCTGAGCTATCATTATTAACTCCAATTCACTGATGTTGGCTAGAACTAAAATAGACAACCAACCTCAAAGGAATCAGTAAATATATATTTTCATTATAATCTTGAGCGTTCACTTGAAAATAAAGATATAGATATTTTATGTGAGCTCTGAAGTTTTCATTTTAGTGTTTTGAAGGATACTCAAAATATTTCCACTTAATTATTTTTTTTATGAGAAGTTTAGCACACTAGAAATCTTTTGGATAAGTAAGATGTTAAAGTATTTCAAAGGCCTCAAATGAATTACATAAATACCATTTAGAAATTTTAGTAATGATGAAGAAATAATCAATTTATAATACTAATATATTAGTAATAGTTTAGAAAATGTGTATTTGAGTACTTTCTCATTTAAACAATTTACCATATCCTGAAACTCACAGTAAATACATGATAAAAAGGGGGGTAAAATTAGACATATACACAAACCAACAAAAAATTAAAAATCCAAGTATATATAACATGTCAGTTCCCTTAAAAGGGTAGCTGAAAAAAGAGTTTTTATGTGATACATCATGCGAGTTTGGGAGGCACCAATATGGTTTGGATGTAGGTCTCCAAATATCACCTTGAAATGTAACCTCCAATGTTGAAAATTGACCTACTCGGAGTTGTTTGAATCGTAGGAGCAGATCCCTCATGAATGGCTTGGTGCTGTCCTTCCCATTGTAATGAGTGAGTTCTCACTCTGTTAGTTCACATGAGAATTGGTTATTTAAAGAGGACTGCCACACCCTCCACTGTCTCTCTTTCTCTTGCTTTTTCTCTATTCTTGTGATGCACTTGCTCACTCTTTGCTTCCCACAGTAAATAAAAACTTCCTGAGGTCCTGACCAAAAACAGATGCTAGTGTCATGCTTCTTCTATAACGTACAGAACCATGAGTCACACACACAGAAAAAAACCCTCTTTCTAAAGTAAATTACCTACCCTCAGGTATTTCTTTAAAGCAATATAAAACAAACTAACACAAGCACCAACACTTCTTAGGCTTAAGACACAGGCTTTCTAAAAGACTAGGACCTAATTATAGGGTTATATAATTTTTTCTTTCAAACATTACCACTGAATCAATAGGAAATCTGTACTTCACTCAATTTTTCTGTAAACCTAGAACTGCACTCAAGAATAAGTTATATTAATTTTATCAAAAGAAACAAAACACCATACACTTTAATCCAGAAGTTATTTAGAACATAGGAAAAGGATCTATAAGAAAAGCAGAGCTATGAACATACATAACATACATGTGAGCATTAACATAACATTTAGAGGGAGTGCTCTATGTGACACATACACTGCATACTTTATATTAGTATTAACACCCCCCTGGGGTATAAGTAAAAAGATATTTTTTTAATTTGTCAGGAAGGTTAAGCAAGCTTCCTAGGTTTACTCAGCTACTGAGTGATATAGTTGTAAATTAAAGTTTGTCTGACTTATAGTGATGATTTCTGCAATACTTTCCAAGATTTGAAAGAGGCTCAATATCTAAAGCTTTAATGAAATATTTTCAGATTTGGACAAATCAGAAAGGATATTTCAGCTCAAAGAATATTCCTAAGCTAATATATGCCCATATTTGTACAAATATATGTTCATCTTGTGGCTCCTGTACATGTAGCCCGTGGGTTAACAAAGAACATTACTTTGTACTTTTAATGTATTTTATTGCTCATTAGCTGCAAAGAAGAGTGATAAAAATCATTTTTTTCCTCTGTTTTAAGAAATTTGGAACTGTAAGCTAAAATAAGGTTTAGTAATTGTTTGGAGATTTATATTTGTTTATATTCTCTGTCTCCAGTAAATAACATATATATGTTTTAATGCTATACATAATGAAAGTGTTGAATTTATTTGTTGCACTTCTTTTCCTATTTTCCATGAGAAACACTCTCATTTAAAAGCCAGGTAGAAGTCAATTACAGAACTTCTATATTTAAATCAAAATGTTCAGACACTACTGCCTTTCATAAATCTGTTTATTTTTATGCAGAATAGCTTTACCCAGAATTCCATATAAATAAATACTATGAAAGCACATAAGCTTTGGACTTAAAGAAAACTACAATAAAACACACTTCTTCAACAGTCACCACTATCTTTAGATTTAAAAATCACTATATTTACTGACTTACAGGAAAGAGAAACAGGACAGAAGATAAACAAAAAGAATTCCCAGATCCTTAATTTGGCACAGACAAATAACTTTTACAATTGCTTGGGGGATAGTATATCCATTCATTACTGCAAAATAAAATTGGTTCTTTAGGAAAAATGAATTGTGCTCAAAAGCTTGACAATCCCATTTAACACAGTGAAAAACTCCTTATGAAACCAGTTTGGGTTTTCTAAAGAAACTGAAACAAATAGTGTCAAGTCTTAACTATTTATTTGTGGTGCTCCAAGAAAAGGAAAGTGGACAGTTGCTGGTCACAATCACAATGACTGACGCTTGTTTCTTAGCTCAGCTGTAAATGAGCTAAAAAGATTAAGAGTAAATAGCCCTCAGAAGCCACTGGGTGTAAGATGCAGACGTCAGGAGAGAGGAAGGACATCTCAAATGGAAACAGAAGGTTTAAATCAGCAGAGCATTTGGTCCCATCAAATACTAACTTAAGGAATTAATCTCAATGTTAATAAGACAAAGGTCAAGCCTAAAATTTTGCAATATAGAGAAAAAGAAAATGTTATTTACATTCCAGGTAACATTTGGTCTTTGAAGAGTCTAGTTTAGCTTTTTAAGTGGCTGCTGAAAAATATCTCCACTTATTTCTAAATTATTCCCTTTGTTATAAGAAGTGACGGTACTGGATAAACTTAAGAAAAATAAGATATTGAAACATTTCAAAAGCCACAAAATGTATTAGATGAATATCTTCTAGATATTTCAAAAATGATCATGATATAAAAATTTGCAATCATCTTGGTTCAGCCAAAAAAAAACCAACATTAAAATATGAATTACCTAATAGAACTGAGAAAAAATAAAGATAAAATTTTAAGACTCTATTGACCTTCTTATGGTTTATTTATATTTGAGTAAATTAGCCTGACAGAGAGTGAGGGAGGGACAACAAAGGATCGGCCGCCTTAATGTTTGAGTCCCACAATATGGAATGCTCCAGTATGCCCAGAGAAAATTTGGATGACTACTGGGGTCTCAAATGCTCTTTCAATATTTACACACACACACACACACACACACACACACAACACACACACACAAACACACATTGATGCTTCATTGATCTCTTTATTTGAAGTCCATGCCTTCACCTAATGACCTTGTTCTATTATTTGCTCTATTATGCCTTCTATAAACATTTACTAAGTTCATAAATGTGCCAGCAATATGATTGTGTAAAACCAGATTTAGTGTTTATTTTCTAAAAACACAGACTAAAAATTTGTGTTTATCATATCAAGTATATTATCTTCAGATTGTGTTCTAACATAAAGAGAAGCTGACCAGATTTACTCTAATCAACTTCTTAATAAGCAAAAAGAAAATTTCTTTTGATTGAAGTCAGCCATTGATTAGAGTTGGTCTGGCCAACCTCTCTTTATATTAGAACACAATCAGAAGAATAATTAGTAGAAAAAGTACTTGATTAGATAAATATAAATTTTCAATCAGTGATTTTGGAGTGAAGGACCTCTTCAAGGAGAACTACAAACCACTGCTCACGGAAATAAGAGAGGACAAAAACAGATGGAAAAACATTCCATGCTCATGGTTAGGAGGAATTAATATCATGTAAATGGCCATACTGCCCAAAGTCATTTATAAATTCAATGTATCCCCATAGAGCTACCATTGACCTTTTTCACAGAACTGGTAAAAAACACCTTAAACTTTATATGGAACCAAAAAACAGTCTGCACATCCAAGACAATCCTAAGCAAAAATAACAAAAGCTGGAAGCATCCTGCTATCTGACTTCCAACTATACTACAGGGCTACAGTAATCAAAACAGCATGGTACTGGTACCAAAACAGAGATATAGACCAATGGAACAGAACAGAGGCCTCAGAGGCAACAACACATCTAAAACCGTCTGATCTTTGACAAATCTGACAAAAACAAACAATGGGAAAAGGATTCCCTGTTTAATAAACGGTGTTGGGAAAACTGTCTAGCCACGTGCAGAAAGCTGAAACTGGATCCCTTCCTTACACCATATACAAAAATTAACTTGAGATGGATTAAATATTTAAACATAAGACCTAAATTCCATAAAAACCCTAGAAAATCTAGGCAATACCATTCACGACATAGGCATAAAAGATGACTTCATGACTAAAACACCAAAAGCAATGTCAACAAAAACCAAAATAGACAAACAGAAACTAATTAAACTTAGAGCTTCTTCACCAGAAAAACAAAAAACAAAACAAAACAAAAACTATCATTAGAGTGAACCAACAACCAACAGAATGGGAAAAAATTTTTGCAATCTACCCATCTGACAAAGGGTTAATATCTAGAATCTACAAAGAACTTAAACAAATTTACAAGAAAAAAACAGACAATCCTATCAAAAACTGGGTAAAGAATATAAACAGACACTTTTTAAAAGAAGACATTTATGTAGCCAACAAACATGAAAAAAAATTATTACTAGTCATTAGAGAAATGCAAATCAAAACCATGTTGAGATAGCATCTCATGCCAGTAGAATGGTGATCATTAAAAAATCAGGAGACAACAGATGCTAGAGAAGATGTGGAGAAATAGGAACACTTTTACACTTTTGATGTGGGTGTAAATAAGTTCAACCATTGTGGAAGACAGAGTGGTGATTCCTCAAGAATCTAGAAATAGAAATACCATTTGACCTAGCAATCCCATTACTGGGTAAATACCCAGAGGATTACAAATCATTCTACTATAAAGACACATAAACACATATGTTTATTGGGGCACTGTTCACAATAGCAAGACTTGGAACCAACCCAAATGCCTATCTATGATAAACATAAAGAAAACGTGGCAGATATACACCATGGAATACTATGCAGCCTTTAAAAAGGATGAGTTTATGTCCTTTGCAGGAACGAGGATGAAGCTGGAAACCATCATTGTCAGCAAACTGACACAAGAACAGAAATCCAACCACCACATGTTTTCACTCACAAATGGGTACTGAACAATGAGAATACATGGATACAAGGAGGGGAAAATCACACACCAGGGCATGTCAGGGGGTGAAGAGAGCTGGAGAGGGATAGCAGGGGTTGGGGAGATTGGGGAGGGATAACATGTGGAGAAATAGTTAATGCAGATCATGAGGGGCATGTATGCAGAAAACCATCATGTTATGTGTATATCTATGTAACAAACTTGCACATTCTGCACATGTACCCCAGAACTTAAAGTATAATAACAAGAAATAAAAATAAACGTTAAAAACCAATAAAAAAACAAGTTTTCTAAGACTTTTATTTGCCACAAGAAGAAAGGTATGTTTGACTAATTAAATATGTATATTTACTTCTCAAATCCCTCATTTTTCAGTCTTTTTATAAAATTAATAATCTTAGAAATGATCTTATTTTATTTTGCCTTTATCTTCCAGCTCTTCTGGAGGGAAAGTTCTATATGTCCATGATTATAGACAGCAAACCTTTTCTTGGCCTAATTTTTATTTATAGAAATACAAAGAAAGCACTGTTCTTGTTACAATATTCTCCTTAAGCAAGATTGCATGGAAGTAAAACTGAACATTTTATGTTTCCTTTCTCAACGGATCTTACAATTTGGAAGTCATTTCAACCATTGAATCCTCTACTCATATATCAAATATCACTGAAATGGGCCATTCATTAAAATGTTTCCTCTCAGCTAGACTTTAGCTTTTGTATGTCAAACCATCCTTAAATAAATGAACAACTAAATAAGCATCCAATATTCTTATGTACTAATGTTCAAAATAACTAAAAAAAATTTAGGCAATCAAAAACACTGGCATAAGTAATAGATGAGTAAAACTATAGCCTCAGTTAGTTTGATGTAAAAACAATGATGAAAAAATTACTATTATTTAACTGTCTAAATCAATTGGGTAAAGTGTAGACAGGTGTCAGGCAAATCTAAGTTTAAATCTCAACTCTACTTTGGGCTTTAGGAATGTTATTTTCTCCTTTGGATCCTGTCTCCTTGGTCATCAAATGACTGTATAATCTAGCTCACGTGAGGGGTAGAGAAGAGATAGCAAACTGAGCACCAAAATTATACCAGTAAACAACTAATGGGAAACAAAACAAAGTAAATATATTAGAAAGCGCAGAATGTTGAAATGCTGACAGCGAAGAAAATTTTGAATTAATCACAGTAAATACAAAAGATAAAAAACTGAATAGTAGAAAAGTCAATTTCTCTGGAACACAAATAGAGATGAACACAAAGGATAGCTAGACAGGCAGAGACCAAAAATCCAACAAATAATATAGAAAAAGTATTCAATGCTGTAATACAGAAACATTTTCTTGAGGTGTAAATACTATATTTTAAGATGAAAAAGTACAATGTGTTTCAGAAAATGATACCATTAAAATCCATAGTGAAGTAATTACATTTTTAGTATGATAAAAAAGAGTCAGTCTTCTCAACAACAAAGTTACATTTCAGAAGACAATACAACCATATATAGACATCAGAGAAAAATCAGTCTGATCTGAGAATACTAGAATAAGGCACATTTGCACTTCAGTTGAAAATAATCAGGAGGTGAAAGTTTCTAGGCAAACAACAGAGAACAGAGAATCTATAATCACTTAAAGATAATTTAATAGGGCTGGGCACAGTGGCTCATGTCTGTAATCCCAGCACTTTTGGAGGCTGAGGTGGGTGAATCACAAGGTCAGGAGATTGAGATCCTCCTGGCTAATATGGTGAAACCCTGACTCTACTAGAAATATGAAGTTAGCCAGACATGGTGGCACATGCCAGTAGTACCAGCTATGTGGGAGGTTGAGGCAAGAGAATCGCACGAACCCCAGAAGGTCAGGTTGCAATGAGCTGAGATTGTGCCACTGCACTCCATCCTGGGCCACACAGCAAGACTCCGTTGAAAAAAAATTTTTTTGATGATAAAATCTATCCAAACAGAAACGTTTCAAAATTGAGTACTGAGAAATGGAAATGATATACTTAAAGAGCAGGTGTCATCTTGTTGATATATTTAAAATAAAAAATTAAGTGTAAGTGCCTATGGGGATTATTGTCTTAGCACAAATCTAAATGCTATACACTCAAAGAACTTCAAATATTAACATTATGTAACTAAAGTAAAATAGTTACATAAACAACAACATGAAGATCTCATTTTAATAGTAAGTTTAAAAATATAATCAGGAGGAAGGTTAGAAGATATAGTCAATTTATAATTATCACTATCTTTGATACTATCTAAATGTAAACTATAATTCAAATATTACTAACATAAACTACACAATTATTTCTATAACTTCAGAGGTTAATTAGGAAAAAGCTGTAGTAGGAAAAATAACAATCTTTACATTAAAATAACCATTTTTAAGCATATCTTCAGCTAAGTTTCTTTTACCTTTTTAAATTCATTAATATTAATATTTTCACTTTAAAAATTAAACATATCATAGCAAATATGTTCTTCTATTCAAATATCATCTTATCTTCTTTGCATATTGTATAGATAGATATTTTAGATAATATTTACATAGTGTTAGTAGTAGTTATTTTGTGTTATGTCATTCTGGATGACTTTTATTTGTGTCTTCTACTTGGGCTGTATTGTCTCAATTGCTTTTAATGAATGTATTATTTTCACTAAACTTTTTTAAATGACAATTTTTTTAAATAAGTAGTTTTAAAACCCCATCCACGCAAAGAGATAATGTAATAATTTATCACTGTGTCAGACATATAGCAATGTATCTGTAAACAGAAACAAATATTAGTATATTCTAATGTTAATAATTGGTTTGACTAGTATCACTGTGTTTTCTTCATATAGATATTTTACCATATTTATCATGCTGAACTATTAGCTTTTTTTATACTTGACTACTTTTTAGATTATAAACTATCAGAGAAAAGATATTTTATTTGTTTCTGTTTCCTGAAAATTTAGGACAATGTCTGTCCAAAGAGACTTTAATTAAGTGGTAATAAAACAAGGGACAACTAAACCATGCACTAAGCAAACAGAAACAGAGAAGGAAAGCGTAAAGAAGTGGGGATAAAATGATTATATATATATATATATATATTTTAGTCCTATGTTTTAAATACTAGGTAAAGCAGGGACACCTTCATCTCAGAATGTAGACTTAACTACATCTAGCACACTTATTTGTCCAACCCTATTCAATTATGCACCATCTGTTCCACAAATACTAATTGTGAATACAACCTGTTTCCTGCCCTGTGCTATATAAAGAAACTGAAGTGTTTCCCAAGAGTCTCTATTTATGGCTGCTTAATAATTTCTAGAATTATAGTATTCAGTATAGCATACTCTACCTGCACATCTGAACGCATGGTAAAATTAAGCGGTAGTAGGATTTTTCATTACTAAAAACCGAAAGCATTGACATTTTTATTTCCAAATCCAGTGCTCACTCTGGTATAATAGGTTATTTCACCTTTATCTGAAGGCTGTGAGTTAACAAACAAAAACAGCAACATAATCACTTTGCTTACACTATACAGTAGTGAATTAAACCTGGCAAATAACATAAAGAAAAGGAAAAAGGATGAATAGTTCACAAAGTAAAGAGAAATTCTGGAACCAAAGAAAATCTGAATAGATATTATTTAATGATAAATAGGAACTGTAAAATATATACTGTGCCAACTGAAAGCAGATTTAAGTGTTTAAACACAAATTTTTAATTAAATTGAAGTGATATTGGTCCATAGTCTACACGCACTAAGGATACATGTTTGATGACAACGCATTTCTTTCTCGTTACTTTCTTCAGGGTGCTTCTCAGAAAGGACCTTACATTTTTATTTTTCCATGACTTAAATGTGATGGGGAAGCCTTACCCTCTCTAATCTAAGCAGTTTTGGCAAGACTTACACCTCTTGAGACTGAGTGGTCCCAGCTACTCTGCAAAGGTATTGTCTGTCATCTGGCAGCTGAAGAACATCTGTGGCTCAGCTGTGAGACCTACAGGGAGTTTATTCTGTGAGTTGAAGTTTTTCAAAATAAAGAAAAGGCAACTTTTCAGACTTAAAATAAGACTTCTACATTTCAGAAAGTCTTACGGTGGGAGAACGGGGTACAGAGAAAGAAATAGAACAAGGATAGGTAAGCTAAGCAAGGAAAACACCTAATGAGAAAAACATAGCATGGTCGTCAAAGCAAACACAATGGAAAACTAGAAGAAGGCAGAGAAAGAGCAACACACAAGGAAGGAAAACTTAGATTGCAAGCCAAGACTTTTCTTTTAAATTCCCCAACTTTGGACATCAGTTGTTTTTAAGTAGAGAAAGGCAATGTTGTTTTTCTAGTTCTGCAGGCCTATTTTCAGAGCTTCACACTAAATTGACTAAACATTCCATTTAAAAGACACATAAGAACTCTTAGAGTCCAAATTCAAAGATAAACCAAAAGGACCATCTCATCATTTTAAAAAACATGAAGTTCTCCCGGTTTGAGGGCAATAGGTAAGTCTGTTTAGGTCACTTTAGCTCTCACACTAGAAGGCTGTTTGTTAGAATGCTTGATTTTCTGATTTTTTGCCCAGGAAAATAGAGTTCAGCCAGTGAAAAGCATTATGATGATAAAAAAAAAATAAAAGCACAATGCTGCTTTAAATTCTTTGAATGCTCATGGGAAACTCTACAAATTCATTTTGCAGACATGTTTTTATCTGTTTGCAATAGAAAAGAAAATTGCACTGAGATGCTTAAAAACAGCGCCATTGAATGGAACTTCTTATATAATAGAGCTATTTTCAAAGGTACCTTTGTATATTAAGGCTACCAATAGTTGTTAGTTTTGTAGATAGCATGCATAGATTCAAAAACCAGTATATACTAAGGAGATTTAAGAATATAGTTATTGAATAGCAATTACAAGCAAAACTCTGCCCATTACTAGGAATAAAAAGAAGGAAAATAAATACTGTCTTTGGTCTTAAGACATTTGAAATAGAAATGCTTTACATGTATCATGATATATGATTACAATTCCTTTATTTATGAGGTACTAAGAAAATTAAAATAAAAAAGAATAAATGCTTTATTGCTTAGCATTAGAAAGGTTCCATAATATACTGGCCAATGTGTATAACAGAATCTCTGCTTCTCAAACCATAACAAATAGATTACTATATTTTAAGAATCACTCTGTTATACTACTTTTTCTCCAATTTTGTACATGTCATATTACATAAATATTATCATCTTACCCATTTTCAGCATACAGTTCAGCAATATTAATCACACAGTATTCATAATGTCATACAGCTATCACCACCATCCATCTCCATAATCGTTTTGTCTCGTAAAACTGAAACTCTCCGTCTTTTAAACAACATTCTCCCTTTCCCCAAGTCCCTGGCAGCTACTATTCTTTCCGTCTTTATGACTTTTATATCAACTCATCTAAGTGGAGTCATACAGTATTTGTCTTTTGGTGTCAGACTTATTTCACTAAGTATTAATATCCTCAAGGTGGATTTATGTTTTAGTATATGCCAGTTACTTTTTCTTAAGGCAAAGAATATTCTTACACACACACACACACACACACACACACACACTTGGATTGATGCAGATACACTTGAAATTGTAGTGTACTCCCTGTTAACAAATATGATAATTACAAGCAAAATAAAGACAAGTTGAGGAATAAGATAATGATATTACTCTTTATAAAATTCAATTGTTTTCTTCTTTTTAGCCCCTTTGTACATTTTGTTCTATTAATTTTAAATTTATAATTTCTTTCTAATAATTTGTATTATTTTTAGTGATTAGTATCAAAGTTTTGCTGTGCATATTTTTGACTACAACTGTTGCTGAAGAGGGTTCCGCTATTAATTTAATTGTCTTTCCTTTTTAATTGAAGTATATGTAATCTCTGTCTTCCTTCAAGATCTTTAGGTTCTTGAAGGTTTTTATAGTGTTGACTTGTTTTATTTATTTATATTTTAGAACTGCTCTATTAGAATGTAATCTACATATAAAAAGCTATACATATGTAATCTATGCAACTTGATGAATTGGTGAATAAGTATACAACCATGAAACCATTATGATGAACTAGGCTATAAATATGTTCATCACCTCCAAATGTTTCCTCCTGTGAAAGAAATCAATCTTGGGGGCCCCACATTACAGGGCTAAGGGAAAAAGTCAAGATGGAAACTGCTTAAGACCATCCTGCCTCTCATTATATTATTCAAAGTAGCCCCTCTGCTCACTGAGATAAATGCACTTATGATTGCCCCCTTATGAAAGGCAATCAAACACTCAAAATAATGCAACCAAAGATGCAACTTGTCTCTTTATCTTCCTGTGACCTGGAAGTCCCCTCCCCACTTTGTCTTCCCACCTTTGCTTTGAGTGTACCCCCTTTCCAGACTGAAGCAATATTAATCTTGTATATGTTGACTGATGTGTCATATCTCCATAGAATGCATAAAACCAAACTGTACTCTGAAAATCTTGGGTACCTGTCATAAGGACCTTCTGAGGATGTGTCACAGGCATGTGTCCTCAACCATGGCAAAATAAGCTTTCTACAATAACTGAGACCTGCTGTGGATTTTCAGGGTTCACAGTTTGGTAACCACAGAGGGATTCTGAGTAGAGATGCCCCTGGTTGTGGCACATCTAACAGTGCTTGGTACCAGCATGAGCTAACTTTATAGCTCAAACCAACAGGACAACTTGCTGAGGTCTGAGAGCACCCCCTACAGAGAATCCCCGATTTCCCAAAATTTGATCAAGAACTAAAGTTTATTTTGCTATACAACTCCCCTTTCTCTAGTTTTACTTGCTTCCAACAAGGAAGGCAAGATTTTCTGCTTACGTGTTGACGGAAGGCAGGTAACTCCTTTATGAAGTTTGAGCACTACCAATGGGGAAATGTAGGGTCTTTTTCCTGCTTCTAGGATTGTAGAGAACAGTCTATAGCCCGAGACTCATCCCTAGATAAGTAACTGAATTGGGTTTGTCTTGGCTAAAGTGAGTATTAACAGCCAGGTGGCCTTAATTTCTCCTTACCATGAAAGCACTCAGTAATCATATAAGTTGTACAATCATTTGTTTTGCTTAACTTTTTGTTGTTGTTGTTTCATTCATTTTCCCATTGGATTTCACCAACCCTGTCCGACTCAATCAAATCCAAAGGAAAGTTCCAAATTATGAAAAACTAGGCCTCTAAAGTGGCTAAATTTTGCCCCCCATCACCCAAAAAAGGTGATATGGTGGAGAGAGAAAAAGCCTGCAAAAGGAAAATAAGATTTTTTAAACTATTTACAGGCTTTACAACTTTTTGCTAGCCAGGCCAAACTGAAAGAGCAATGACTGTAACCCCATGGTAAGGTCTATAGCTAAGATGCTGCTTTTTTTTTTTCTTCCACCACAACAGCCTAAGTTTGGTTTCTAAAGCTCTTTCTGGTGTGATATTTGGTACTTCTGAAATAGCAGCAATTTGTCCCAGCTAAAATATGGTAATGAGATTTTAGATTTTTTTTTTAAAGGAGCTCAATGGTTAAAAGCCAGTTTTACTAATAGGATCATATCCAAGATGTGTGTATACATGTGCATGTCTGCACATTTTTATTTGAAAGACATTCATGTTTTGGTTTTGTTTTTCTCTCCTACAAATTTGTCTTTTTTTTAATCAAAAGATTTTTTTTCTTCTTACTTGACTGGATTCTGTTTTCACCAGATTTTTTTGACTAAAATCTTTATTGCAACAGAGGCTACTCTTGGGTTTTTAAGAAAGGGTTTCGTCTAAACAGTTAGAGATGTTTTCATTTAAACTAAATATTTTTAAGTGCACAGTAAAAGCATCACATGACCTAGCCTCATAATAACACTCCCTTTTTGGAGACCTAGGATTCAGTGTGGTCTCTGCCCAGAGCTCAGAGCTCCACTTAAAAAAATAAGTAGTCCCTATCCAAATAAAATTGCTCTTCTTATATAATACTATGATAAACTTTTAAAATTTTATGTTTGATTTGGCATCTATCTTTAATCTCCCTCTACCATCACCAGTCTTTTTCTCTCTGTACATTGAGATGTACATTTTGCTATCTAATTTTTCATCTAACAGTTATTTCCTTTAATATGCAAATCTAGGACTGTTTGGTTCAAAAGTGCCTTGCATAACATAGGAAAAGATAAGGGGAAAAAAAGCAAAAAAAGAAGGTCTTTATCAATGCATAAGATGTACTTCTGTCAGTATGCCCAATACATCTATATATTTATGTATTGTGTACACAATATTTCACTACTAAAAATATATAAAAGAGCTCTAATGAATTGAATTAAACATAATAAAAGTGCTTAAATCAGATACTAAAAATGCCTAGTAAAATGCTTTTCAAGTTTACGACTTAAATAAATTCTTAATAAACTGGTGTTAAAATTATTGATAAAATATTACAAATGTCTTAAAAAATTGCCAGCATACATTTTTGTTTGCATTTATTAATCAAGTAAGTTCATACTTAACTCTATAAAATACTACAAGGTGTCAAAATTTGGCAGAGGGGTTACAAAACTATAAACTCAGCCTGAAACAGGATGATCTTTGCTTATGTAATCTATAATAAACAAGACATTAATATTGGTTTAATAAAAAATAGCTACATCTTAAATGTAGTAAGATTACCATAACTTTTTTTTTTTTGGAGATGGAGTTTCACTCTTGTTACCCAGGCTGGGGTGCAATGGCACAATCTTGGCTCACCGCAACCTCTGCCTCTTGGGTTCAGGCAATTCTCCTGCCTCAGCCTCCTGAGTAGCTGGGATTACAGGCACGCACCACCATGTCCCACTAATTTTTTGTATTTTTTTAGTAGGGATGGGGTTTCACCATGTTGACCTGGATCGTCTCAATCTGTTGCCCTCGTGATCCACCCGCCTCGGCCTCCCAAAGTGCTGGGATTACAGGCTTAGATTACCATAACTTTAATCCTGTGGCTTTAGCTGGCCTAGCCAGAGGCAGTAAGGTTTGTTATTATTTTCATTTCAAAGGAAACTATGCGCTAAGTTCCTCCCAATGTTAGTTAGGCCTACACCCCGGATGAAGAAAGACAGCTTTGAGGTTAAAAGTAAAATGGAGTGGGTGAGGTTAAATATTTTTCACTGTCTCAGTTATAATTTTGCAATGGCAGTTTATAACTTTAAATCATGACTATGGCAGTTTTCATAAATAATCTAGGTCAACAATTAAAAGAAAGTAATTAGGTAAATGTAATGGGATAAATACTTGCAGATAAATGTCAGAATTTAGAATATAAAGTGATATTAAATTTAATAATAGATATTTCACTATTGGGATATTTTCTAATAAAAAATATATTGTAGGAAAACATGCTTTCTAAAAAAAGAAAAAGTCCTTTTTAAAAGAGTGAACAATTTTTATCTAATTCAAAGCCAGTTTAAAGTTTATACATAAAGCAAGGAAAAAGGAACCAGGAAATAAGAGACATGTAAAGAAAGTTACAGAAATGAAGAGGTATTTTTTGTAAGAAAGCTTAAAGGGGAATAATTTTATTTGAGAAAAATCTGATATGGTAATTTGGAGCTAGAATAAAATGACTAGTTGTTTAAGAAAGAGGGATATTTAGGGAAAACCAGAAAGTCCAAGCATGTCATGAATGGTCTGTGTAAATCAAAATAAAAGGATTTACCAAAAACAAAGAAAAAACCTTATATGATCAAGTTATCTATAATTAAAGGAAAATTATAATGGTCTTTCTAGAGATTGATTTGATGTAAAAAGTATATACTAAATAGTTGTTTAGAACAATAAAATGTTTTAAAAGATTGATTTACTCAATAAATTGTAAAATATTTTATATTTTTTAAATGCAAAGTTAAACTTTTATTGCCGCACTCCATTTTCAGTATTCTCTTTCCTTTAAAGAAGCATGAAATAGTAATGCTCTCCAACTCTTGTTCAGCTCATATAACTTTTTTCTGGAGTTCTATTGTAGTGGCCTAATATGATATTTTCTTAAAGGTCTAAAGGAAAGGTTCTTCCAACTTAATATTCTGTGCAGTACAGAAGGTTATTTCTTTTGCCTTTTGCTCACTAGTCGAAAAGATTAATATTTCATCAAAACAATTCCTGTGCCATTATTATTAAGTCTTAGTTTGCTTAGAAAAAAACTGACATTAATTTTTTTACTTTAATTGAGGTTATTATATCTGTGTGTCTTCCATTATTTGCTTTTAAATTTCTTGTGACATTGAAGTAGAGAGCTTTTACCCCTGGGTCTAAAAAGGACATCAAGTCCTGCCAAATCCCAAATACTGACACCAATCAAACCTCATCTTCATGTCCAGTAGATGATGCCAATCAGAATAAGCTGCATTACAAAGACACAAGGTCAGAAATTAAAGCTACTCAACTCCTCAAGGTCCAGGGACTATCACAGAAGAGGTAGGAATGTGAGAATATAAGGGCTGATATTTAAAAGATAAAATAGGTTCAGTTTCTCTATAAAGTAATCATGAATGTCAAAGGCACACTACTGTAAGACCAGCATATGAGCTCCTGTGTCAGATTAACAAGATTTTATTAGGTTATAAAAGGTTAAAGGAAGTTATATATTATGGACAAGATTAAAATGTTATAGATTGTTAATAAAATTTTGAAAAACAAATGTAATTGGCTCTGTGCTATTTTTATTACAGTTTATTGTTTGTAAAATAAGACTCATCTGGGCTGGGCATGGTGGCTCACGCCTGTAATGTCAGCACTTTGGAGGCCCAGGCAGGTGGATCATGAGGTCAAGAGATCGAGACCATCCTGGTCAACATGGCGAAACCCTGTCTCTACTAAAAATACAAAAAATTAGCTGGGCATGGTGGCGTGTGCCTGTAATCCCAGCTACTCAGGAGGCTGAGGCAGGAGAATTGCCTGAACCCAGGAGGCAGAGGTTGTGGTGAGCTGAGATTATGCCATTGCACTCCAGCCTGGGTAACAAGAGCGAAACTCTGTCTCAATAAAAAAAAAAAGACTCCTCTTGCAAAGAATGAAGGTTTTTGCCTTTTAAAAAAAAAAATCCTTGAGTTATCACTTTGGTTAAATGAATGATTGACTTTACAATGACCTGTGATCCTATTGTGTGATATCAAATATTTTAAACCTTTAGTATTTGACAAACTTTCTGAAATCAAATTATAAATTATGTCTCTTTCTGACTTAATTAATCCCTTAAGATACGAGACTCCTTAACATTAAAAAATGACATAATTTGGTTTATTTGGTATAAATATTATGCAGGAAGCATTGTCAAATATGAAATGCTGTTTGGTTTTCTTTGGGTTGTATTTGTATAATTATGTTATTGGTATGGGTTCCTAAACCTTGGGAAACTCCTGTATTTCTTCTATGACTTATGTATATAATAAGTAATAATTATAATTTTTATTTTAAATTATTTTGTGTTACAGAGGTAACAAATTTCCTTGTCAATAGTATGTTTAATTATGGCTAGACTAAAACCTTTGTAATCCACAGACAATTGTTGTTTTGTTTTGGCCTTCCTTAGAATTTAGTTTTATAATCAGCTATAGAACTCTAACTAGAGCTCCTATATTCAGGTTTCCAATCACTTTGGAGACTGTGATTTTAGAATACAGAAACAAAGTTCAGCATGCTTATGGAGAGCTGAAATATTCATGAATATTAAGCAGAACAGGAGTTAACTGCATAAACTGAACTGGCAGAAGACTAAAGTAATCTTTTAAACTTTTTGCTTAAAATGTTCCTGATCTTTTGTTTTGTTTTTCACAGTCAGGAAAACTTTTCTCTTAATCTATTTACAGCTTTTAGCAGTTGAGTAACGTATACTCTTCTGAATAAAATTTGGAGCATATTTGCTTCTCTCTACCTGATTTCTCCAGAATTTGAAAACTATTTGTGAGTATTCTTAACTTGAAACAATACAGTTCCTTGCATATGTGAAATGTTTTCACTTGTAACAGTACACAATTGGAGAAACTTGTTATCTTACCAAGATTTTGACTGAAATGATGCACCCTCCTTTAAAGAATCAAACTTGACTTATGGAGCCAATAAAAGCCTCTTGGAAAAACTGGCCTTATACCTTTGTCTACCCAGTCCCTGTACAGGTCTCTTGACCTGTGATAGGTAAAAACTGTCACTTTATGACAGGCCCAGGAGCCTCAGTTATCTTGGAACCTCAAAAGGAGAGGATCAACCAAGTCACAGGTACTTCATGGCACAAATCCATTTCTAGGTTTGTCTTTATAAAGAAGTCTTAACTGAGATTGCTCCTATGGAACACATTTCCATCAATGCCAATGTAAACACCTATGTAAAAAATAATTATTCTTTCTTCATTGTATACAAATAGGCTAAGTATTATAAATCAAACAAGACCTACCATAACTTGTCTTTAGTAAAAATGTGAAACTGGAGAGAGAAATATTGTGTTTCAAAACTATAGGTCACCTGTTGTTAGAATCCAATCTTGTCTAATGATTTTCAATTTTTATTATTTTCTACAATTTGGGCTGAATTCTAGTTTTTCCTGCCTTTGAGTCTCTAAAAATTAATTATTTTTTTCTTCTTTCTTTTCCTGAAAAGAAACCTCATTTTTCCTAATTTGAAATCACTGAAAACTAAGCCATGTTTTTGTAAAGCCCTGCATACTGAAGGCAGACAACTTAAACTTCAGAAGAAAATAGCAACCACCTATTTATATACATAAGCCACTTTCATATCTGCCTACTGATGTATGGACTTCAGAGTAATGTAGTCTATATTAAATTTCCAGGATTGTTCTTTTGTTTGTTTCTTTTCTGCATTCCTCCCCCTATTTTGTCTTCATAGGACATGAGACTTCACAACCTGCTAAAAATTAGCTTTCCTAATTACTTGGGATCTAATCATTTAGAAATAATCCATTATAGCCATCAGAGATCAGATGAAACCTGAGATCAGAGACTCATTTTCTTCTTAGCTATTTTCCCCAAAAAATTTTAAAAAAGAAAATCAGGGAAATGTGAAAGAAAAATAAGTTTTGGGGCTCCCAAATCACTGCTGATTAGTGCCAACCTGCCTCCCATTCTATTAAAAGCCACTCCCATGCTCACTGAGATAAATGCATATCTGATTGCCACCTTTGAAGAGGTTAATCAAAAACTCAAAAGAATAAAACCATTTGTCTGGTGTCTACCTATGAGCTAGAAGTCCCCTCCCCATTTGAGTCTTCCTGCCTTTGTTTCAAGTTGTCTTGCCATTCCAGACCAAACTAATGTTCACGTTGCACATGTTGATTGATGTATCACGTCTCCCTAAAATGTATAAAACCAAACTGTGCTCTGGCCATCTTTGGTACATGTCATCAAGACCTTCTGAGGCTGTGCCACAAGTGCACATCCTCAACATTAGCAAAATACACTTTATAAATTAGCTGAGACCAGTCTCAGAGTTTCAGGGTTCACACTCTTCTTTTTACTATCATTATTTGCAATAAGAACATTTTACATTATATCAATCCTCTAAGCAAATGCTTACAGATACAATACAATATAAATGCCATTATGTGCAGAATTCTAGGATGTATTCATCTTTCCTAACTGAAACTTTGTATCATTTATTAAAAATTTATCATGATAGATACATTGTATGTTTCCTGTGTTTATGAAACCATTACTTTCATCAGTCCTGGAAAATTCTCAGACATCAACTCTATGAATATTGCTTCTACTCCATTCCCTCTAACCTGTTCCTCCTAGACTCTGATTATGAGCTTATACATTTTCATGTTTATATCTTTTCTCACTTTTGCATTCTCCATTCCTTTGTTTCTCTATGCAGCTTTCTTTGTTACTTCTTTGTATATATATGTAAACCAAAATAAAATTCTGAGGACCCCCTAACCAACTGAATGGACTTCTTCCTCAGCCTTAAAATTTGACATGAAAGACTGGTTTTGAACATGAAGGGTAAAGGTGGTCAGATATGCCTCATTATACGTTTTTAACATTAACATCAACACAGACTTTATATCTAATAAGACACATTTTGCAATACATTATCTCTGAAGCCTGCTAGCTAAATGCTGCATATGCATAGCAAAACACTGGTCTTCGCAACCTCTTATCATAAACCCAGACATTCCTTTCTGTTCATCCCAGGTCTTTGGACAAAACCAACCAATTGCTAACCAAAAAATGTTTTAATTTACCTATAGCCTGGAAGCACATCTCCCTCCCTTTGAGTTGTCCTGCCTTTCCAGACAAAGCCAATGGCATCAGTTTCTCTGTGCTTGATTTAATCTCTTGGTGTTTCATTCATCATGACCCCTAAGCAAATGAAATTCACTGTGAAGGTTGCCAGTAAGAAGCAGTATCAAGTGAATGAACTGGAAACAAAATTAAAAGTGATTAAGGACTAGGAACTGTAAAATCACTGATGGTTACTGATCATCAGTCAAGCATGTCCCATTCCACCACAGCTATTGTCTCGAAGAACAAGAAGGTGACAGAAGATATTAAAATGTCTGCTTTATTGAAGAAACTAGACCAATAAAAATTTGGGCAGGCTTTTATCAGATATGGATACACTTCTATGGGTCTGGATTGAAGACAAGATGAAAAAGTTTGTCCCTCTCTGCACCATGATAGCCAAAGCAAAAAGTTTGTTGGTGATGTTGAAAGGAGAGGCTGGCCTGAACTATGATGTTGAATTTACTGGCAGCGCTGGGTGGTATGAAGGTTTCAAGAACTGTTACTTATTAGCTAATGTGAAATTGAGTGTTGAGTCTGAAAGTGCTCTTATGAGGCAGCTGAAGTATTTTTGGAAACTCTAGGCAAGCTGATAATAGAGGAAAACTACCTGCCAGAGTTAATCTTCAATGTGGATAAAATATCCATATTCTAGAAATTATTTTCTGAAAAGACTTTCATCAAAAAGGAGGTAAGTCAATGCCAAGTTTCAAGGCCTTTAAGGGCAAGATAACAGTTTTGCTTGAGGTCAACGTTGTGACTGTAAATTGCAACTCTTTGTGATCTGACACAATGAGAATCCCAGGACCTTTGAGAGTATCGGTAAGCACACTGCCAGTATATTCCAGGAGCAATAAGCAGCTGCAAACGGCAAGCTCCTTTTCCAAGATGGCTTCCTAAATTTTCTATGCCTGCAAAATAGAGAAATACTATTTGGAGAATAACTTATCTTTCAATATTTTGTTTGTTGTTAGCAATGCTGCTGCACATTCTTTCATTCATGATCGTTATCCCAATATCGAAGTACTGTTGCTTTCTTCAAGCACCACCTCTCTGATCCAACCAATGGGTTGTAACTTTGAAGTCAGGCTGCTTGCAGCTCAGAGGCCAAAAACATGAGAAGCAAGGTGGCAGTGAAAACAAAGAATTAGCAAATGCTAGCAGATGGGGGATGGCGGGGCTCACACCTCAAGAAACAATCTCCGCCTTCTGAGCTTAGTGACAAGGTTTCAGAAGGAAAGCCTGGTGTGAAAATATGTGGGAGTGGTATAGGAGGGTGCAGGTCTGTGTGTCTTGTCCCAGTGGTTGAGTAATTGCCTATCCAGAGCTCCTGTTGGTGTCATCATGACAACAACCTGGTAGTGGTACACTAACTATTCATCACACCCCTTAAGCAGGAAAATCCTACAGCTGGGTCTCTATGCCTGGTTTGTTTCAAAATTGCGCCAGAATTTCTAAGACAGCATATAATTCAATAAATGTGCATGGTACAAGGGAGTGTCTGGTGGGAAACGAAGAGAAACAAAGAGTTTCAAACATATGTTTCAAGGCTGAAAGCAAACAGGAAAAAAGTTTTAAAGTGCATTTTGAAGGTAAACTACTTGGTTACAGAAAGAAGGAGGTATAGAAGCTTCTAAGGCCTTCTACCTGAGGAAGACCCTTGCCTAGGGTATTGCTGCAATTGAGGAGGATTCTGAGAAGACAAATGAAATCTTGAAAGGATTACAACATCTATGACTGTATTAAGAAATTTCTTTGGGCTTGGAGCAAGTTACCAAGGAGTGTATGGTAAAAGATACTCAAGAGGTTTGTCCATGACTTTGACGGATTTACCAAGGATGCAAAGGTTGCAAAAGCTAACAAGGTTGGGGTTAAAATGGCAAACAACTTTAACCTGGTGTGGATAATGATGACATTGAGGAGGTCCTAGAGTTGGTTCCTGAGAGAATGACTAGTAAAGAATTGTTGAAACTGAAAAAAGAATGCAACTGCTGAAGAAGAGGCAAGAGAAATAAAAACTGCAGGAGAAGATAAATAACACGCCTCTCAGTGAAGCGTTTAGGAGAAGTTTTGCAGACCTCAACAAAATCCTTAAAAAGTGTAAAAACGTGGACCCCAACATCAAAAGGTTTTCATTAATAGAGAGGAAGGGTCATGAAGAGGAATGGTTATCTGCTTATAACCAAATCAAGGATACAAAAAAGAAAGAAATCAAACCACAATGGATATATTTCTGAAAAAAGTGACCAGTCTTTAAGAAGTGCTTCCAACAGGTCCTTCAAGAGGTTTTCCAGAAGAAGGAATTGTTATCATGGAAGATTACAGCTCCACGCATGTTATTTCCCCTGAAGACCAATGAGTGGGACAAGACATGAAGGAGAAAGAGTGATAGTGATGATCTTAACCCTTTGTAGGCCTAGGTTAATGTGTGTGTCTGTCTTTCACAAAAAAAGTTTTAAAACTTAAAAATATTAAAAATGTTAAAAGCTTATAGAATAATGTAAATGAAGAAAATATTTTATACCACACATGATGTGTTTGTATTTTAAGCTAAATATCATTGCTAAAGATTCAAAAAGTTAAAAAGTTTACAAAGAAAAAAGTTACAATAAGTTTATTTTTGTAGAAAAAATAATTTTGTATTTTAAGGTAAATATCATTGCCAAAGATTCAAAAAGTTGAAAAAGTTTACAAAGAAAAAAGTTACAATAAGTTTATCTTTGCAGAAAAATAATTTTTTGTATAAATGTAATGTAGCCTAACTGTTTGGTGTTTATAAAGTCTGAAGTAGTGCACATTAATGTTCTGCCCCTTCACATTCACTCACCATTCACACCCAGAGCAACTTCCAGCCCTGTAAGCTCTATTTATGATTAAGTGCCCTACACAGGTGTACCAGTATTTTCTTTCTTTCTTTTTCTCTTTCTCTTTCTTTCTTTCTTTCTTTCTTTCTTTCTTTCTTTCTTTCTCTCTCTCTCTCTCTCTCTCTCTCTCTCTCTCTCTCTCTCTCTCTTTCTTTCTTTCTTTCTTTCTTTCTTCTTTCTTTCGATGGAGTCTTGCTCTTGTCACCCCAGCTGGAGTACAGTGGAGCTATCTCAGCTCATTGCAACCTCAACCTCCACTTCCCAGGTTCAAGTGAATCTCCTGCTTCAGCCTCCTATGTAGCTTGGATTACAGAAATGCACCACCATGCACAGCTATTTTTTGTACTTTTAGTAGAGATGAGGTTTCACCATGTTAGCCAGGCTGGACTCAAATTCCTAACCTCAGGTGATCCACTGCCTCAGCCTTCTAAACTACTGGGATTACAGGCATCAGCCACTACACCCAACCTTTTATTTCTTACATCATATATTTCCTGTACCTTTTCTATGTTTAAATATGTTTAGATGG
This sequence comes from Callithrix jacchus, assembly GCF_049354715.1. Taxonomy (NCBI): domain Eukaryota; kingdom Metazoa; phylum Chordata; class Mammalia; order Primates; family Cebidae; genus Callithrix; species Callithrix jacchus. The sequence continues at coordinate 127,992,364 of NC_133512.1, forward strand.
AAGAGATGAGATCAAGATGGCCAAATAGGAACAGCTCTGGAATGCAGTTCCCAGCAAGAACACAGAAGCTGAGTGATCAGCGCATTTCCAAATGAATTTTTACGGCCTAAAGACCAGGAGATTCCCAGGCAAAAACACACCACAAGTCTCCAGCATGGGTGTTTCAGCCAACACAGTGAGTCTCCACACAAAAACTCACATAAATCTGGGAGCTATCTCAACTGGCACCTAGAATGCCTGGGAGACAGAGTCACCCATTCAACTGAAAAAAAGGGGGCTGAAACAGGGAGCCAGGTAATCAGGCTTGGCAGGTCCCACTCCCACAAAGATCACCAATCTGAAACACTATGGAATGAGAGTTTCACAACAAGCACAACTGTACCTGTGATGGTCCAGGTCTGTGGGGGGAAAGGGCATCTGCCATTACTGAGGCAGTCCACCACTACTGAGGCAGTCTGCCATTACTGAGGGAGTCAACCATTACCAAGGCAATCAGCCATTACTAAGGAAGTCCCCCATTAAAGAGATAATCCACCATTACTGAGGCAGACCACCATTACCAAGGCAGTTCTAACTAACCTCTATAAACAAAACTGCAAGGAAGTTCACACAGCAGCTGGGCAGAGCCCATGGCAGCTCAGCAATGCCTCTGCTGGCAGACTGTGACTAAGCTACCTCCTTGCTGGACAGGGCATCTCTGGAAAAAAGGCAGCAGCATGTCAAGAACTTATAAATACAGCTGCGCCTTCCCAGGGCAGAGCACCTGGGAACAAAAGGCAGTCATGAGTTCCACTGAAGCAAAATTAAATGTACCTGTCCAGCAGCTCTGAACGGAACAACAGAGCTCACAGCTCAGCACTTGAGCTCCTATAAGGAACATACTGCCTCCTCAAGCAGCTCCCCAACTCCCATATATCCAAAGAGACACCTAAGAAAGGAGAGCTCAGGCTGACATCTGGTGGGTATCCTTCGGGACAAAAATAGCAGAAGAAGCTGGCAGCAACCCTTACTGCTCTGCAGCCACTGCAGGTGATCCCTAGGCAAGCAGGGTCTGGAGTGGACTTCTGGCCAGCCTAAAACAGGGCATGACTGTTAGAAAAAGAACTAAAAAACAGAAAAAAATAACTTCATCAACAACAAAAAGGATGTCCACTCAGAGACCCTATCCAAAAGCCACCAACTACAAAGACCACAGGTAGATAAATCCACAAAGATGGGGAAGAAACCAGCACAAAAAGGATGAAAACATCCAAAACCAGCCTCTCCACCTCCAAGGGATCACAACTCCTCACCAGCATGGGAACAAGGCTGGATGAAGAATGAGTCTGATGAATTGACAAAAACAGGCTTCAGAAAGTGGATAAAAACAAACTTCTCTGAGCTAAAAGTCACTTTCTAACACAATGCAAAGAAACTAAGAACCTTGAAAAAGGTTTGATGAAATGCTAATGAGAATAAACAGCTTAGAGGAGAATATAAATGAATTGATGGAGATGAAAAATACAACACAAGAACTTTGCTAAACATACAAAAGTTTCAATAGCCAAATCAACAAAGCAGAGGAAAGGATAACAGAGATTGAAGATCAACTTAAGGAAATAAAATGAGAAGGCAAGATTCGAGAAAAAAGATTAAAAAGAAATGAACAAAGCCTCCAAGAAATATGGGATTATGTGAAAAGGCCTAATCTATATTTGATAGGTGTACCTGACTGTGATGGAGAGAATGAATCCAAGCTGGAAAATACTCTTCAGGATACTACCCAGAAGAACTTCCCCAACCTAGCAAGGCAGGCCAATATTCAAGTCCAGAAAATAGAGACTACCACAAAGATATTCCACAAGATGAGCAACCCCAAGGCACACAATCGTCAGATTCACCAGGATTGAAATGAAGGAAAAAGTGCTAAGAGCAGCCAGAGAAAAAGGTCCAGTTATCCACAAAGTGAAGCCCATCAGACTCACAGCAGATATCTCTGCAGACACCCTACAGAGAGAGGAGGATAGCAGAGATTGGAGGACAATATTCAACATCCTTAAAGAAAAGAACTTTCAAACTAGAATTTCATATCCAGCTAAGCTTCATAAGCGAAGGAGAAATAAAATCCTTTATGAACAAGCAATTGCTAAGAGATTTCATCTCTTAGCAAGGCCTACCTTACAAGAGATCCTGAAAAAAGCATTAAACATAAAAAGGCACAACCAGTACTAGCCACTCCAAAAATGTGCCAAATGGTAAAGAGCATCGACACAATGCAGAAACGGCATCAGCTAATGGGCAAAACAACCAGCTAGCATCAAAATGGCAGGATCAAAGTCACACATAACAATATTAACCTTAAATGTAAATGGGCTACATGCCCCAATCAAAAGACACAGACTGGCAAATTGGATAAAAAAACAAAACCTATTGGTGTGCTGTATCCCGGAAACTCACCTCACATGCAAGGACGCACATAGGCTCAAAATAAAGGATGGAGGAAGATTTACCAAGCAAATGGAGAGCACAAAAAAGTATAAGCTACCATTCTAGTCTCTGATAAAATAGACTTTAAACCAACAAAGATCAAAAGAGACAAAGAAGGGCATTACATAATGGTAAAAGGATCAATACATCAAGAAGAGCTAATAATCCTAAATATATATGCATCCAATACAGGAGCACCCAGATACATAAAACAAGTTCTTAACGACCTAAAAGAGACTTAGAATCCCACACAACAATAGTGGGAGATTTTAACAGTCCACTGTCAATATTAAACAGATCAATGAAACAGAAAATTAAAAAGGATATCCAGGACTTGAACTCAGATTTGGACCAAGTAAACCTAATAGACATTTACAGAACTCTCCACCCCAAATCCACAGAATATACATTCCTCTCAGCACCACATCACACCTACTCTAAAATTGACCACATAATTGGAAATAAATCACCCCTCAGCAAATGCAAATTAATGGAAATCATAACAAACAGTCACTCAGAGCACAGTGCAATCAAATTATAACTCAGCATTAAGAAACTAACTCAGAACCATACAACTTCATGAAACTAAACACTCTTGAATGTTGACTGGATAAACAATGAAAAGAAGGCAGAAATAAAGATGTTCTTTGAAACCAATAAGAATGAATACACAATGTACCAGAATCTCTGGGACAGATTTAAAGCAGTGTCTAGAGGAAATTTTATAGCAATAAATGCCCACATGAGAAGCAAGGAAAGATGTAAAATTGACACCCTATCATCAAAATTGAAAGAGCTAGAGGAGAAAGGTCATAAAAACTCAAAATCTAGCAGAAGACAAGAAATAACTAATATCAGAGCAGAACTGAAGGAGACAGAGACACAAAAAAACCTTCAAAAAATTAATAATTCTAGGAGCTTTTTTTAAAAATATCAACAAAATAGGTCACTAGCCAGATTAATAAAAAAGAAAAGAGAAACTAATCAAACAGATGCAATAAAAAATGATAAAGGGGATACCACCACTGATTCCACAGAAATACAAACTACCATCAGAGATTACAAACACCTCTATGCCAATAAACCAGTAAACCTGGAAGAAATGGATAAATTTCTGGATACTTGCACCCTCCCAAGCCTAAGCCAGGAAGAAGTCGAAACCGTGAACAGACCAACAGCAAAGGCTGAAGTTGAGGCAGCAATTAATAGCCTACTATTAACAGAGACCCAAGTCCAGATGGGTTCACAGCCGAATTCTACCAGACACACAAAGAGGAACTGTTACCATTCCTTCTGAAACTATTCCAAACAATCCAAAAAGAGGGAATCCTTCCCAAATCATTTTATGAGACCAACATCATCCTGATACCAAAAGCTGGCAGAGACTCAACAAGAAAAGATAACTGCAGGCCAATGCCCATGATGAACATCAATGCCAAAATCTTCAGTAAAATCCTGGCAAACTGATTGCAACAGCACAACAAAAAGCTTGTCCATCACAATCAAGTAGGCTTCATCTGAGGGATGCAAGATTGATTCAACATACGCAAGTCTATAAATGTAATTCACCACATAAACAGAACCAGAAACAAAAACCACATGATTATCTCAACAGATGCAGAGAAGGCCTTTGACAAAATTCAGCAGCCCTTTATGCCAAAAGCTCTCAATAAACTAGAAACTGATGAAATGCATCTCAAAATAATAAAAGCTATTCACAACAAATCCATGGGCAAAAACTGGAAGCCTTCCTTTTGAAATCTGGCACTAGACAAGGATACCCTCTCTCACCACTCCTATTCAATATGGTATTGGAAGTTCTAGCCAGAGCAATCAGGCAAGGAAAAGAAGTAAAGGGTATTCAATTAGGAAAGAAGGAAGTGAAATTGTCTCTATTTGCAGACATGATTGTATATTTAGAAGACACCATTGTCTCAGCTCAAAATCTCCTGAAACTGATAAGCAACTTCAGCAAAGTCTCAGGATACAAATTTAATGTGCAGAAATGACAAGTATTCCTATACACCAGTAACAGAGTAAAAGAGAGCCAAATTAAAAATGAACTGCCATTCACAATTGCTACAAAGAGAATAAAATACCTAGGAATACAACTAACAAGGGATGTAAATGACTGCTTCAAGGAGATCTACAAACCACTGCTCAACAAAATTAGAGAGGACACTAACAGATGGAAAAACATTCCATGCTCATGTTTAGGAACAATCGATATTGCGAAAATAGCCATACTGCCCAAAGTAATTTACAGATTCAATGCTATCCCCAGCATGCTACCTATGACCCTCTTCAGAGAACTGGAAAAAACTCACCTTAAACTTCATATGGAACCAAACTAGACCTGCATAGACAAGTCAATTCTAAGCAAAAAGAAGAAAGCTGGACGCATCATGCTACCTGACTTCAAACTATAATACAAGGCCACAGTAATTGAAATAGCATGGTACTGGTACCAAAACAGACATATAGACCAATGGAATAGACGAGAGGCCTTGGAGGCAATGCCATACATCTACAACCATCTGATCTTTGACAAACTTGACAAAAACAAACAATGGGGAAAAGATTCCCTGTTTAATAAATGGTGTTGGGAAAACTGGCTAGCCATGTGCAGAAAGCAGAAACTGGCCCCATCTTGACACCTTACACTAAAATTAACTCCAGATGGATTAAAGACTTAAACATAAGACCTAACAGCATAAAAACTCTAGAAGAAAACCTAGGCAAAACCATTCAGGACATAGGCGTAGGCAAGGACTTCATGACTAAAACACCAAAAGCATTGGCAACAAAAGCCAAAATAGACAAATGGGATCTAATTAAACTCCAGAGCTTCTGCACAGCAAAAAAAAACAACCATCAGAGAGAACTGGCAACCAACAGAATGGGAAAAAATTTTACAATCTACCCATCTGACAAAGGGCTAATATCCAGGATCTACAAAGAAGTAAAACAGACTTTCAAGAAAAAAACAAGCACATTCAAAAGTGGGCGAAGGATATGAACAGACACTTTTCAAAAGGAGACATTTATGAGGCCAAGAAACATGAAAAAATGCTCATCATCACTGGTCATTAGATAAATGCAAGTCAAAACCACATTGAGATACCATCTCACACCAGTTAGAATGATGATCATTAAAAAATCTGGAGATGACAGATGCTGGAGAGGATGTGGAGAAATAGGAACACTTTTATACTGTTGGTGGAAGTGTAAATTAGTTCAACAACTGTGGAAGACAATGTTGTGATTCCTTAAGCACCTAGAAATAGAAATATTATTTGACCTAGCAATCCCATTACTGGGTATATATCCAAAGAATTATAAATCATTCTATTATAAAGACATGTACACATGCATGTTCATTGCAGCACTGTTTACAATAGCAAAGATCTGGAACCAACCCAAATGTCAATCAATGATAGACTGAACAAGGAAAATGTGGTACATATACACCATGGAATATCATGCAGCCATAAAAAATGATGAGATCGTGTCCTTTGTAGGGAAATGGATGAACCTAGAAACCATCATTCTCAGCTTACTGACACAAGAACAGAAAATCAACCACCACATGTTCTCATTCATAGGTGGGTGCTGAACAACAAAAACACATGGATACAGGGAGCGGAGCATCACACACTGGGGTCTGTTGGGGGAGACTAGAAGAGGGGCAGCAGGGGGGTAGGGAGATGGAGAGGGATAACATGGGGAGAAATGCCAGATATAGGTGATGTGGATGGAGGCAGCATACCACATTGCCCTGTATGTACCTCTGCAACAATCCTGCATGTTCTTCACATGTACTAGAACCTAAAGTGCAATAAAATATATATATACATATATAATAAATAACCATGATTAAATACATAAATACCATTTTGTTATAATTTCCTATAGTATTCAGTACAGTAGCATGCTGTACAGGTTTTTAGCCAAAAAACAGTAGGCTATACCATATAGCCTTAGGTGTATAGTAGGCTATACCACCTAGGTTTGTGTAAGTATACTCAATGACTTGATGTTCATATGATGGTGAAATTGCCTAACGATGCATTTCTCAGAACACATCCCAATCATCAAGCAACACACGAATCTATATATGTGTGTATATACAAATGCACGCACATGCACACACACACACACACAATGTGTATATATATAGAGAGAATATATATTAAGTATATATATTTGATATAATTTAAAATAATTTTAGAAAAGCAAGGTATCACAAATTCTTTAGGAGTATTAATGAAGAATAGTAGTTTTCAAGTCATCATAGTAATTTTAAATTTTGAAAATAAAGCTTTACAGGATGCTAGACATGTGCTTATTCATTAGAAATGAAGCCTCTTGTGACTTGTTTTCTTGTTTAAAACGTTAACTTTTAAATCTTGTTGCCATGTTAATTGCTCACTGCTTTCTTGTCTAGAAGAAACTGACATAAAATCAGTGATGTGTGTATTTTAGTTTCTAAAGCCTAGTATGAGCAAATAAAATCTACTTTGCATGAAAAGATCATTTTTTCTTATTTGTAGAAAATAAAACATGGAGTTTTGGTGTCTCGGTTCCTGCTAATATGATTATGAAAACAGTCAAGCTATAAAGTCTGAATAAACTACACTTATGAAACAAACATGCAAAGAGGAGTACTTTTAAAATTATAAATTATTTCCTATAGAATTTAAATACAGGTGAAATTTCATAAGTTAAATCTATGCATTTCAAATTAAATCCTCTAAATTTCCTTTATGAGGAGAAAATAAAAACTGGATATCCATTGTGTCCATTACATGCTGAGAATTACCAAAGGTAATTTATTAGAATGACATACCCTTGAAAAAAATCTATGTGACAGAAATAAGAAACTGAATTGAAAAGCAAATTTTCAAAAGAAATACTGTAATTTTGAGTGCTGAGATTTTAAGCAGTTATGAAGCAAGCCAAACATTATCAAAAACAAATGGCAATGTTCTGATATTTCCTGAAACTGCACAATCACAAAAGTTTCTTGTAGAATGATTTAGAATTCAACTCTTTTCATCTTCAACCCTACCCTATTTTTCTTTCCTTTTGCTATAAGGACCCTTAAACATACACAATTTAGGAAAAAACACTTGCTTTCAAATTTATGTAATTGATATTTTTATAACTCATGATTACTTTTAAATAAAATATATACAGAGGGACCTAATTTAAACCAGTCTCTGTAACACAAATCTATCAAAACTTGAATAATTGAATTTGAAATTATTTGTTTAGATGCAGGACACAATAAAAAACACAATTTTTAAAATATGTGATTTCACCCTCTCTATATTAACATATTGTGATGAACAACACTTTAAAATAAATTTTTATTTATATACCCTTATTCCTACATAAAGTTTTACTTTAAACCCAGATCTAGGTTTAAAGTGATAAAGAATATGTAAAAATAGGTTTTATAAATTTATTGTTAAAGAATGCAAACCTTTTCAGAAAATATTAAAATAAGACAATGATTTGTTAAATTAGTGACACAGTGATACAAATTACAGTTAAGCCCCACTAAACAATTTCTGAATGAAATAAAAATAAGCCCAATAGTAGCTCAGAAGATACACTGTGACTAGGTGATTTTACTTGGGGTGATTTCGGAAGAATAAATATAACTCGACAAACAGCTGCAGTTCTTGGAAAATATTAGATGAGGCATTTAAAAATTATACATCTCTACTTCTAAGTTTTGATATTGAGAACTATTCAAGAAACATACAGGCACTTTTTAAAAATCATGATAATTTTATTAGCAAAATAATGGTAGTGATCATCACTTCCCTCCAGTAGTTAAAATCACTTCCTTCTATTTTGAATATTTCTAGTGTCAAAGATTCTCTCAATTAGAAATAAACCTATTCATAATACTACTTAATTTCCTTGTAAATTTTTGGAGAAGGCTATAGGGACGTAATTATTAATTTCCTTTGAATTTGAATTGTGTTCATGTTTCTTACCAAAAATAGAGTCTTCACACGGCTGTAAAAACTTATCTTGGAGCTAATCTTTGGAGAATTCCTTTCTGTATTTCCATTTATTGTGAATGTAATAAACTTCAGTTTATATGTATAGCTACATCTCTATGGTACACTCTTTCCTTATATGAGAGAAAAGCAGGGAGGTATGTAGGTGAAAGAGGGGTGAGAGAGCAGGAAATGAATGTTGGATAGAGGAACACTGGAAACTGGGCTTATTTACCCTGTTAACTAATGTCTTAGGCAATTTTCTGTTGTTTATAATAGAGTATGTAAAGCAGGGTCATTTATAAATAAAATACATTTTACCTTTATAATTTTGGAGGCTGGAAAGGACAAACTTAAGGGGAACATCTGGTGAGGGCCTTCTTGCCGATAAGAACTCTGCAGAGTTGAGAGGTGGCTCAGGGCATCACATGGAGAGGGGTCCAAGTGTGCTAACTCAGGTATCTCTTTTTTCTCTGATAAGGCAACTAATGGCACTCCTATAATAATCTATTTCTCCATTATTTATTTTAAATTTTTTATTTTATTTTAAGGTCTGTGATGCCTGTGCAGAACATGTAGGCTTTTTACATAGATAAACATGTGCCATGGTGGTTTGCTTCATATTTCTCCATTATTTATTAATTCATGAATAGATTAATTCATTTATAATGGAATTACCTCTTAAAAGCTCCATCTCTGAATATTGCCACATTAGGGATTAAATTTCAACATGAGTTTTGAAGAAAACACTCAAACTATAGTATTCTGCCCCTGCCCCCAAAAACATGTTCTTTTTACATACAAATACATTAATTCCATCCTCATTGCTCCAGTGTCTCAATTAATTCCAGCACTGAATCAAAAGTCCAAAATTCACATTCTCATTTTTAATGCAACTTTTCTCATTTTTAATTAGTGTAATTCAAGCAAGTTATCTACTTTCAGTACATGATGGTGGTACAGGCATAAAACTGATACTCCCATTTCGAAAGGGAGAAATAGGCAAAAAGAAACAAAATCTGGAAACCAGAAGGGCAGATATCAAATCTTATAGCTGGAAAATAATCTCTTCTCACCGCATGTACCACCTCCTGGACAAGAATGGGCTGGGAATTTGGCTCCCAAGGGCTCAGTCAGCCCAATCTCTATTCCTTTACTGGGAATATGGCTGCTCATATAGGTTGGAGTTTAGTGCCTGAAGCTTTCCCAGGTAGGTGTTTCATGCTTCTGGTGACTCCACAGTTCTCGCATTACAGTGGCATGTCTGTTCCACAGGTCCTTTAGGTTGGGTCTCTGTGGAAGTCTTATTTTGTTGATGCTATTGGAAATTGCCCTGGTGGGCACTCTGTGATAGCTCCATCACCACAGTACTTGGCTCTCTGGGGGCTCTTTGCAGTGGCATCACCCATGGAACAATTCTCTAACTGGGCCTCCAGGCTTTCAGTAACATTCTCTGAAATCTTGGTAGAGGCTACAGATCCTGCATATTAGCACCACCTGAATGCTGCCAAGATTATGGCTTGGACCCTTCTGAGTGATGGGTTGATCTATATATATCAAGCACTGCCTGAGCCATAACTGTGGTGGTCAAGAAGCACAACACTAGAATTTGGGGAGCAGAATTTAGAGGCAGCCCTGGGCAGCAAACTTGTGGAGCTTATCTTGGGCCTCACCCCTAAATCCTTCTTCCCTTGTAGGCCACTGGGTCTATAATGGGAGGGGCAGTCTAGAAGATTGCTAAAATGCTTTCTGGGTCTTCCATTTTCCTGAGGAATAGCATCTGGCTCCCTTCTATTTATGTTAATCTGTTCATCTCTTTACCGAAATGTCATTGTGCTACATTCTTTGTTTTCTCTCCTAAACACTTTTTCACTCTCATGGTCAGGCTGAGAGTTTTTCAAATCTTTCTGCTCTGCTTCCTTTTCGATTCTAAACCATGCCTTTAAATTATTCCTTTGTTCTCAAATCTCAGTAAGTGACCAAAAGTGAACATGTAGTTCCTCCCAATCTACAAAGAACTTAAACAAATTTATAAGAAAAAAACAACCTCTCAAAAAGTGGGTGAAGGATATGGACAGACACTTTTCAAAAGAAGACAGTTATGCAGCCAACCAACATATGAAAAAAAGCTCAACATCACCGGTCATTAGAGAGATGCAAATCAAAACCACACTGAGATACTATCTCACACCAGTTAGAATGGCGATCATTAAAAAATTAGCAGACAACAGATGCTGGAGAGGATGTGGAAAAATAGGAATGCTTTTACACTGTTGGTGGGAGTGTAAATTAGTTCAACCATTGTGGAAGACAGTGTGGCAATTCCTTAAGGATCTAGAAATAGAAATACCATTTGACCCAGCAATCCCATTACTGGGTATATACCCAAAGAATTATAAATTGTTCTATTATAAAGGCACATGCACACGTATGTTTATTGCAGCACTGTTTACAATAGCAAAGACCTGGAACCAACCCAAATGCCCACCAATGATAGACTGGATAAGGAAAATGTGGCACATATACACCACAGAATACTATGGAGCCATTAGGATGAGTTCATGTCCTTTGCAGAGACAGGGATGAAGCTGGAAACCATCATTCTCAGCAAACTGATACAAGAACAGAAAACCAAACGCTGAATGTTCTACTCATAAGTGGGTGTTGAGCAATGGGAACACATGGACACAGGGAGGGGAACATCTCACACAGGGGACTGTAGGGAAGTGGGAAGGCTAGGGGAGGGATAGGTGGGAGCGGGGGGATTGGGGAAGGATAATGTTAGGAGAAATGCCTAATGTAGATGATGGGAAAATCTATGCAGCAAACCACCAAGGTATGTGTATAACTATGTAACAAACCTGCACATTCTGCACATGTAGCTCAGAACTTAAATTTAAAAAAATAAAAGAAATTCCTTCCACCACATACCCTAGTTTATCATGCACAAGTTGGGCCTTCCACAAAGCCCTTGGATTTGGACACAGTTCAGTCAACTTAATTGCCAACTTTTAACAAGGATAGCCTTTACTTTAGTTTCTAGAACATTTCCTTATCTTTGTTCTCAGTTTATCTGAATAACTTTCACTGTCTATGGTTTTATTAGTGTTCTGGTCATGGCTACTTAGTCAAGCTCTACGGAGTTCCAAACATTACCAGTTATTGTCTTCTAAGACCTCTTCAGAGTCTAGAATTTTTCTAGCCTGCTTCTCCTATTTGCCCTACCTCCACCCATTACCCAGTCCTAAAACCGCTCTTACGTTTTAAGGTATTTACTATTAGCAACATCCCACTCCTAGTAACATTTTTCTATCTTTACTGGTTTTCTGTTGCTTAAAATAGAATACCTAAAACTTTATAATTTATAAAGAAAATAAATATATTCTTTACAGTTCTAGAGGCTAGGAAGTTCAAGGTCAAGGGGGTACATCTGGTGAGGGCCTTCTTGCTGGTGACAACTCTGCAAAGTCCAGAGGTGGCACAGAGCATCAAAAGGCAAGAGAGATACACATGCTAGTCCAATTCTCTGTTTCTTCTCTTATAAAACCACTAATTTTACTCCAGCGATAACCCATTAATCTATATATAAATTAATCAATTCGTGAGGACAAAGCTCTCATGATCTATTCATCTCTTAAAGGCCCCCAACTTATTTCTACAAGAGTTTTGAAGGAATAAACCATTCAAACCATAGCACCAATATAACAGTTATCTTATTTAGTAGATTGAAATACTCAAGTTGAAATTTGCATTTATATATAAGACTGACCACTGAGAGGTTGAGGAGTTCATATGAACATTGAGTTTTAAACACTTCAATTAATAAAATATAGATATTTTATTAATTTTGGATGTACATAATATTTGATTTCTTTATTATAGCCAGTCTTTCAAGAGTACCTGTGCACAGCTCTCATGAAGAGGACATTAAAGGGCTGGTGAACACTGACCCTGCAGGCCAATCATCTGAAACACTATGTCAGGATCCATCAGGGCAGCAGGGGAGCAGATAGAACAGAGAGGAAGGAAGCTGGCACCAGCCTGTCTGGGCTCAGATTTTCCCAAAACCCCATGGTTTTTGAATTATTTTTATGATCATTTTACAGATGAAGAGAGGAGAGTTTTAAAAGGATATGCAATTTGACAAAGTCACACAAGCTCTGAGTTGTGGAGCCCGGATTCATTCACATGGAATCTGGTTCCAGAGTTTGTACTTATAAGTACTATGCTGTATCCTCTCTACAATTAACTCTCAGAATAAACTAATGGTTTTCCTATATAAGATTTTTATTTCCTCATGCATATTTCTGTTTTGCTTTGTGGATTGTAGATCCAGACAAGTCTTCTTACAGATCAGAAAAACCCAAAAAATTTTTAAAAGCTTAATAAATATAAGCATTTATATAACTATATAATTATAAATTATATAAATATAAGCATTTATATAACTAGAAATGCTTATAGTTAGGTATTAATCTAAACTAGTATTTTTGTAAACTAAATGAAATTTAGATAATTTCACAAGCCATCAAAGTTCTAGCTACTCACATGCAGTGACTTGCATCATTGCCTGGCCAGATTTTCTCAGAGCCTTTTCATGGTGCTGAGGGAACTGTTAGCTTGGCCTAAAAGTGTTCATTTGTTACCAAGTGATGACAATTACCTGTCTCCTCCTCTTTCATAGACTCTTAATCTCCAAATGGGAAGTGCTGCCAGCCAAATTTATAGATAGCCCTATTTAAGGCAAGGACATCAAATTCAGAGATTATGTGAAGCAATGAGTATGTCAGCAAACCAAGCCCACAGCATCAAAAGTACATAACACAGAACAGTGTCCAAACAGGCAGCAAAGTCAAGTGATGACTGCCAAGCAATGGTTGTTTTGTCAAAGGCAGTGGGCCAAGTTTTCAGGATCAGGTTAGAATTAAATGATTAACTCACAGGGTTGGAAGAGCTCAGTAGGATACCAAATAGAATCCCAGTGCCCTAGGGGGATCCCCACAGACTGAAGCAGCTGCTGCTTCTGCTATAAGCCTAGATGCCAATAATACGAATGCTAAATTCACTTCTATTTCCTCAGCTTTCTAACTGTAAGAAACACAGGCTATGTTTTTACCCCACATTTCATCAAAACATACTTGAACTAGATTGCTTCTTTTAATTCTAAAGTTTCATTGTTAATAGGCTTCAGAATTTCTCCATATGATGCTCTCAGCAGCCTGCCTGTCTCACTCATGTGGAGTAGACTTGAAGCTAGTACATTGTGACCACCTTCTTCACAGGGTATTTCAGGTAATAACACTACGACCTTCTGGAAGAGCAGGGTCGTCTCAGCACATGCCCTCCTATTATTTCCCAAGTTCCACCTGTCTGGGAGTTTATCTTATGTTGCTCTAGCCTGCTCTAAAAGCTCTAAAAACAAGATTGCATTCCTGGTCTACACCACAGTATAAACACAATATAAACAGTGGTTAGCCGTTTTCAAAGCGGTATCACCTTATTTTCATATTTCTGCTTTAAATTCTGCTCTAAATTTAAATCTGCTTTAAATTGCAGAGTGATTATTATTGTCACCGTAGAGATGAGAAAAGGAAGCTCAAAAGATTAAAAGAGTTTCTCAAGGGCACACAGTTAATAGAAAAGCAATTCTGGACCCCAAGTCATTCATTTGCACCATCCAACTTTTCTTGTTGCTTTGTGTAGTTGTAGAAGTTACATCTTGTTCCTTCTAACTTATATTCTCCAGAATATAAGATTATAAGTTAGAAGATTCTGCATCTCCTCTGGCACTTAATTCAGTAAGATACACATAATACATAATCAACAATCTGTACAGTATCTGAATTACCATTCCAAAAATGCTATCATACAAATGGAAAATTCATTTTCTTAAGATCAACAAATACAAAAGTTAACTGTAAGTAATGTAAGTGACTTTGATTAGAGAAAAATCACAATGTTAGTGTCAGAGAAAGAGACCAGTTTTCCTTTTCTTTTTAAAATTGAAAATGTAATACATCATTAATGTCCTACACCTTAGTTATCTCAAAAACCAAACAACATGAAGAGAGTCTCTCTATATTCACTCATTCAGCTGGCATTTATCAAGAACCTACTTGGTAAAGCCACAACTAAAGCTGGTATATGACACATATTTGTATGATGTAGAAGATTCAAGGAAGAATAAGTTCCACTCCCATCTCTTGAGGGGCATATACTACCTTGAAATGTGAGCAAAACATCAACAAAGAACTAGTACATGCTATACACCTAATGTGTACAAGGTATGTTGTTGAATATTTAATAGGACTTTTCTTTTTTTAAGATGGGGTTTCACCATGTTGGCCAGGCTGGTCTAGAACTCCTGACCTGGTGATCCACCCACCTCAACCACCCAAAGTGCTAGGATTACAGGCATGAGCCACCATGCCTGGCCAGGACTCCCTTAATTGTACAGATCAGAAATCTGAGCACAAAAATTAAATCAAGCAACAAGCTCAGTTGCCTTGTGGGCAAGTCAAAATGGATTTAAATCAAAATATACTTAAGGCAAAACAAAATAATTTAATCAAGCACACCTTACTGGCCCCTTGTCTCAAGTTATTATTATTATTTTTTGAGATGGAGTGTCACTCTGTCACCCAAACTAGAGTGCAGTGGTGAAATCTCAATTAACAACCTCTGTCTCCCAGGTTCAAGGGATTCTCCTGTCTCAGACCCTCAGTAGTTGGTACGACAGCTGGCAATCACCATACCTGGCTAATTTTTGTATTTTAGTAGAGATGGATTTTTGGCATGTTGGCCAGGCTGTTCTCGAATTTCTGACCTCAAGTGATCCACCTGCCTCAGCCTTCAAAAGTGCTGGGATTACAGGCATGAGCCACTGTGACCAGCCCCATGTTTATTTCCTACACAATCAATCATAAAGCCCCCACATATTTTACTAATAAACTGGTAAGGATCACCACACCAAGAGAACAAGAAATAGTCCCCCAAATATGTACAAAGAAGAGATTCTTTTAACAACTATGTCATTCTTAGAGAGAGCAAAACTGAATCTAATTCACTATATGAAATATTACAAGACAAAGATCAAAGGAAAATACTCCTTATCCAATATCACCTGTGTGTGCAGAATGGGGATTATTATGGCAGAGAATGTAGGAAATATGACGGAGAGCAGTACAAGAAGAGCTCTGAAGTCTGGGCACAGTGGTTCATGCCTGTAATACCAGCACTTTGGGAGGCCAAGGTGGGTGGATCATGAGGTCAGGAGTTCGAGACCAACCTGGCCAACATGGTGAAGCCCATCTCTGCGAAAAATACAAAAATTAGCCAGGTGTGGTGGTGTGTGCCCATAGTCCCAGCTACCTAGGAGACTAAGGCAGAAGAACTGCTTAAACCCAGGAGGCAGAGGTTGCAGTGAGCCCAGATAGTGCCACTGTACTCTAACTCTACCCTGGGCGACAGAGTGAGATTCCTCAAAAAAAAAAAAAAAAAGGGTTCTAAGAGTTCTAAAGATCTTCACAGGGATAATTATGCTAGAGAACAAGGACAGGCAAGCAGCACCATCCCCAGAACTTCTATATCCCATTATCATAACACAGTACCCTTGTCCTAACAGCATCAATAGCTGTGTAGCTGCCATACAGAAACCACTGTAAATATAGCCATACCTCATTAATCAGTAAGAATATCTGCACCTATTACTCATACAGAGAATAATGATTTAGCAGCTGTGAATGTTAGAATAAGGTATGTTTGAGTTAGAAAAATAGGGGTAATACTTATATCATTTTGACAGAGACTCAAAGTTTTATGATTTATTCTATTCCCTCTAGGAATATGATCTCTCCTGAAGAAAGTAAATAATTTCTGTTTTCCTTAAGCAATGCACAGGACTGTTAACATTTTTGTGGCATATATTTTGTTAATAAAATAACTACAAAGTAAATCACTAAATCACTTTGTTGCTATAGTTTCATTTAAAGGTTTTCTTCGGCTTCTAAATGTATACAAGTTCAATGGATATTTTTTAATATGCAACTTTTCTGTGATTAAATCTCCAGTGATCTTCCTTGTCTTATTGAGGATCCATGTTTTGAGGTACTGAACAAATATAAGAGCCATATTTCTTGAGTTCAAATTCTACTTCTGCCATTCAAAGCTGTGAGACTTTCCTTTATTTCACTGAATTTTTTGTTCAACAAGAAGAGAGTGTCTTTATGTTCATTCATTCAGCAGGCATTTATCAAGAACCTACTCGCTATAAGCACAATTAAAGCCTGTATATGACACTTATTTCTTTTTTTTTAATTTAATGTGGCACAGATACATCATGGAATACTACGCAGCCATAAAAAAGGATGAGTTCATGTCCTTTGCAGGAACATGGATGAAGCTGGAAACCATAATTCTCAGCAAACTAACACAAGAACAGAAAACCAAATACCACATGTTCTCGCTCACAGGTGGGTGTTGAACAATGAGAACACATGGACACAGGGAGGGGAATATCACACACTGGAGTATGTTGGGGGTGGTGGGCTAGGTGAAGGATAGCAGGGGGTGGGGAGATTGGAGAAGGATAACATTAGGAGAAATACCTAATGTAGGTGACGAGGGATGAATGCAGCAGACCACCATGACATATGTATACCTATGTAAAAATCCTGCATAATCTGCACCTGTACCCCAGAACTTAAAGTATAATAATACAAAACAAGCATTTCACAGACACGTATTTATATGATGTAGAATATTCAATGAAGAACAAGTCCTACCATTTCTTTGACTTTATCATTCCTCAGTTCCTTCCCTTCAGTATTTTAAAGTTGTCCACTTTCTCTCTTCAGTAAACGAAACTCATCCCTGCTCCAATTCATGTGATTCTACTCTCCATCTCTCCAGATGCATTCACAGCCAGACTTCCGGAGTGATTTTTGCTCATTGTTCTTCTTCCTCAGGACTTTCCCAATCCTACTTAGGCAAATCTGTCTTCTGCCACCACCATTTTACTTAAAATGTCCTTACACTTGTCCACAAAACCTCCAGGTAAATTATCCAATGGACAATTTTTATTCCTCACCTCATTTTTCATGTGTCACCATTAAGCAAAGTGTTCTATTTCTTGCATTCTTACTCTCTCAAACTTCCATGGCAATATGTTCTTTTAGTTTTTTCCAAAATTTATTTGTTATATTTTTGTTCTTCAGTTCATTATTGATATATTATTGTCTTATATCTGTCACAGGTAAAATTCTTTAGAAGAGGACACTGAGATGAAGACTCGAATGAGGCACTATTTAAGGATCCTTACCTGTGACAAGAAGAGAAGAATGCAGCATTGGGCAGATGAGAGGAAAAGAAATGGCTATAAAAACTATAAATGCACACAGAGGTGAAGGAGCACGGTTAAGATGGCATAGTATAAGCACCTCACATGCACAGCTCTCATGGAGAGGAAACAAAAGGATTAATGAACATTGACCCTGCAACCTGATTATCTGAGAAACCATTGTGGGATTTATTAGGACAGCAGGGGAGCACACAGCACAGAGAGAAATGACAGAAAGGAGGAGGGACTCTTCCCTAACTCATTCTATAAATCTGGTATCATCTTGATACCAAAACTTGGCAGAGACACAGTAAAAATTGAAAATTTCAGGCCAATATTCTTGATGAACATAGATACAAAAATCCTCAACAAAATACTAGCAAACCAAATCCAGAAACCAATCAAAAAGCTAATCTACCTCAAGCAAGAAAGCTTTATACCTGCCATGTAATATTGGTTCAACATACACAAATCAATAAATGTGATTCACCGTATAAAGAGAACTAAAAATAAAAACTAGACAATCATCTCAATGGATACAGAAAATAATTTCTATAAAATTCAATGTCCCTTCATGTTAAAAATCTCTCAATAAATTAGGCACCGAAGGAACATACTTTGAAATAATAAGCGCCATCAGATCAAGACAAGCCCACAGCCAACATCATACTGAATGGCCAAAAGCTGGAAGCATTCCCCGAAAACCAGAACAAGACAAGAATGCCCTCTCTTACCACTCCAATTCATCATAGTACTGGAAGCCCTAGCCAGAGCAATTAGGTACGAGAAAGAAATAAAAGAAATTCAAAATGGAAGAGTGGAAATTAAACTATCCCTGTTTGCAGATGATCAGGTTATGTACCTAGAAAACCAGTCTCTTCCCAAAAGGTCCTTGATCTGATAAACAAACTCTTCAAAGTTATAGAATAAAAAATCAGTGTACAAGGAAAAGAAACTATCATAAGAGTGAACAGGCAATTTAATGAATGGGAAAAAATTTGAGCAATCTATCCATCTGACAAAGGGCTAATAACCAGAATCTATAAAGAACTTAAACAAATTTCTAAGAAAAAATCAAACAATCCCATCAAAAAGTGGGCAAAGGACATGAACAGACACATGTCAGAAGAAGACATTTATGCAGCCAAAAAACATGTGAAAAAAAGCTCATAATCACTGATCATTAGAGAAAGGCAAATCAAAACCACATTTAGATACCATCTCATGCCAGGTAGGATGGCAATCATTATAAAGTCAGGAAACAACACATGCTGGAGAGAATGTGAAAAAAATATGAATCCTTTTACACTATTGGTGGGAGTGTAAGTTAGTTCAACCATTGTGGAAGACAGTGTGGCGACGATTCCTCAAGGATCTAGAACCAGAAATACCATTTGACCCAGCAATCCTATTTCTGGGTATATACCAAAAGGATTATGATTAATTCTACTATAAAGAGACATGCATGTGCATGTTTATTGAAGCACTATTCACAATAGCAAAGAATTGGAACCAACTCAAATATCCATCAATGATAGACTGGATAATGAAAATGTGGCATATATATACCATGGAACACTATGCAGTCATAAAAAAGGATGATTTCATGTATTTTGCAGGGACACAGATGAAGCTGGAAACCATGATTCTCAGCACTCTAACACAAGAACAGAAAACCAAACACCACATGTTCTCACTCGTAAGTGGGAGTTGAACAATGAGCACATATGAGCACAGGGAGGGGAATATCACACACCAGGACCCATCAGGGGTTGGAGGGCCAAGGAAAGGATAGCATTAGCAGAAATACCTACTGTAGATGATGAGTTGATGAGTGCAGCAAATTACCATGGCACATGTATACCTAGGTAACAACCTACATGTTTTGCACACATATCTCAAGAACTTAAAGTGTAAAAGAATAAATTAAAATCGGTGCACAAAATTAATAACATTTCTATACAAAACCAAGATCCAAGCTGAGAGTCTAATCAAGAAAGCAATCCCCTTCACAATAGCCACAAAAAGCAAATACCAAGAAATACAGCTGATCGAAAGACCTCTACAATGAGAATTACCAAACACTGCGGAAAGAAATCAGAAGTGAGCACATTTTTCAGGACTGATTGTAGAAATTATTTGCTTTGATTGCCAATGACTCAAATGGCAAGATGGAACTTCCTTTACCACTGGCTCTCCAATACAACAAATTCCAAACTACTGTGTTTAAAATAGTTACTTGAAATAAAGGTATACATCTTCTTATCTAGAGGTAATGACAGTTTTCTTTACAAATAAATCTATAATATAGTTGTAATCATAGCTTAATTAAGCAGAAGCTAAATTTTATGGAAAACGGTTCTCACGTTACAGGATAATTCTTTCCTTCTTTGTAATAAACTGTATTGCACCAGCAAGCACATTTATCTCTTTGTGGAATAAAGTGCATGTTTTAGGTAAAAAAAAAAAATACATAGAGGAGAAAAATAGTATTTATTAAAAGATCTCATGTGACATACTGTTTTACATTGGTGCTACAAAATGGTTTTGGATATATAATATAATCTATATGTACTACATATTATACTAATATATACTGTGCCATATATTTGGATTATATGTAAGTATATATTTTAATAAGCCCTACATTTTAATGCACTAAATTTTCAATAATTAAAACTAAAATTGTGTAAAGTGAAGAATCTTTATTGCATTCTTAAATAGCCATAAACAATAAATCATATACATCTCTACCTGTACTATGTACATTACAAAATACCTATATATTCCAAATAATATCATAGCAGACTATGAAATTTTACCCCAACAAGCTATAAAACCTTAATTAAAAGATGTTGATAGACTATATGCTCTGTTAGCAAAGGAAATTGACAATTGCTTGATTAAAAGAAAACAAATATGATCTGAGATAATGTATTAAGTATAATTTATTTTTAGTCAGATAAAGATCAGTATTTTCATAGAGCACAACAATGTAATTGCAATGCTATAAATGCAATTTAAACAATAAAAGAGGCCATATAATCACTCATTGGATTTTTAAAAAATTTATATTTTTAAGAGTAATTTTAGCTTCACAGAAAATTGGGAGAAAAGTACAAAGATATCCCATATAGTCCTTCCCTACATATGCAAAGCTTCCTTATTATCAACATCCTCCACCGGACTGGTACATTTGTTATAATTTATGAACTTATAGTAATACATCATTATCATCCAAAGTCTATAATTTTTATGAGGGCTCACCCTTGGTGTTTTACTTTCTGCAAATTTGGACATGTTCTTAATAATGTTTATCCACCATTACAGAATTACAAAGATTATAAAGAGTATAATTACAGAATTATAAAGAGTATTTTAATTTCCCTAAAGATTATCTATGCTTTATCTATTTATCCCTCCTTTTCCCCAACTCCTAGTAACCACTGATCCTTTCAGTGTATCTATAGTTTTGCCTATTCCATAATGTCATATACTTGGAATCATAAACTATGTTGCCTTTTTAGATGAACTTTTTTCACTATATGCATATGGCTATATGCATTTAAGTTTCCTCCATGTCTTTTCATGACTTGATAGCTCATTTATTTTTAGCACTGAATAATATTCCATTGTTTGGATATAAAACAGTTCATTTATCCATTCACCTATCAAAGAACATCTTGGTTGCTTCCAAGTTTAGTAACTGTAAATCAAATTTTCATAAACATCTGTGTGCAGGTTTTGTGTAAATATTCCCCTGTATCTAAAGTAGACAATGGAATCCATAGATAGTCCTGACCCATATATATACTATGCACAAGTTTTTCTTTCCGTTTTTCACAATTCCAAGGATAGAAGACTCATTGTTACTATAGATCTTTGCTACCTAAACATGAAATTATTTTTTCCTTACTGTGTAGAATACTTTCACTTAAAACATATTACAGCATATTTTTCCCCCATATCTCAATTGTCAACATCACTATTCTTCAGTTTTGGGGACTTTATTAAGTAAAATAAATGTTTCATGAACACAGGCACTGCAATGCCACAACAGTCAGCATAACACAAATGGCTATTAACAGGCAGGTAGCAGATATAATGTGGGTACACTGACAAAAGGATGGTTCACGTCCCAGGCAGGATAAAGTGCGATGGCATGACACTGCTCAGAATGACTCACAGTTTACAGCTTATAAATTATTTTTAAAATTTGCCAGTTAATACTTCCAGACTGAGATTTGGATGAACTGAACGACAGAAATTAACATTGCAAACAAGGGGAGACTGCTTTATCTTGGTTTAATTTGTATTTCTCTGATTATATAGGATGTAGAGCATCTTTCATATACTTAGGGCCAACCATACATCTTATTTTGTTAAGTGTCTGTTAAGGTCTTTGGCTAACTTTTTAATCAGGTTGTTTTCTTATTGTTGGGCTTTATATGTTCTTTGCATGTTTTGGATAATAGCCCAGATATTTTCTTTGTAAATATTTTCTCCCAGTCTTTGGGTTATGTTTTATTATATTGACAATGTCTTATAAAGAGTGAAATCTTTTTATTTTAACAGAGTCCAGCTTATCTATTTTTTATTTTAAAGAGTGTGCTTTTGTGTTGGAGCTAAAAAGTCATAAAGCAAACCACAGGTCATCTAGATTTTCTCACATGTATTTTCTAGTGGGTTTTTGTTTTGAATTTTACATTTACGTCTGTGATTTATTCCAAATTTATCTCTGTGAAAGTTTAAAATTTCTGTCTCAATTGAGTTTTTGTGTATGTGCATGTGGATGGATGCCTAATTGTTCCAGCTCCATTTGTTGATAAGACTACCTTTGTTCCATTGTATGCCTTTGCATAATCAAGATAAATTAAGTATATTTATGTGGCTCTTCCTTAGGGCTCTCTATTCTGTTATATTGATCTACTTGTCTATTCTTTTGCCAGCACCCCACTACCTTGATTACCTAATATTTTTGTAAATTTTGAAGTTAGGTAGCATCAATACTCCAACTTCATTCTACTCCTTTAATATTGTTTGGATACTCTTGGTCTCTTGTCACTCCATGTAAACTGAAGAATGAATTTGTTGATATCAATGAAGTAACTTGCTGGGATTCTGATTGCATTATGTCTATGGATAAGTTAAGAAGAGCTTACATATTCACAATATTAAATCTTCCTCTTCATGAATAAGAATTATCTATTCAGTTATTTCTTTCATTAGAGTTTTTGTATATTTTGTCAGATTTATAACTAAATATTTAATCTGTGTGGTGATAATGCAAATGGTATTGTATTTTAAATTTCAATTTTTACTTGTTTATTGCTGGCATACAAGAAAGTGATTTGCTTTTGTATATTAACATCATATCATTAAACTGCTAGAATCATTTAGGCTTATTTTTCAAACTTTTTAATGTAAAAAATATAGACTAGCATTTACTTTTATAAACTATACTATAAAAAGACATTTCCAGCTGCCCCATAGACATTTAGTTTCAAGCAAATATATTTCTTGAATTTAAATAAATAATTTTTCTTAAAACAAGAAAGAAATTAAACATCCCTTGTTTTGATATAAAGGGCATCAAATTACAGATGACATAAAATGATAAATAAATAAAAGAGTTCATATTTTAGGGATTTAAGATAATGAATAAGGAAAGTATATAAACATGTAACCACAAAATGGTCTTCTCAACATTCTTTGCAACAATAAAAAATTGAATGCAATTTAATTGTCAACACTAGAAAACTGATAAAACAAATTATTTCAATACCTGCAAGGAGTTAAAATATGTTAATAAATATTTACAAAGGTAAATCTATTCACATTTTATTTAAAATATACTTCATCAGTTTGAAGTGTGTTGAAAAGTAATGTTTAAAATATAGTGATTCTTATGCTTGACCCAAGATGCAACCAAAGTTGGCACCACATTCATGAAGCAAGACTTAGGCAAATAACTCTGTTATATATATCTAGCAATATGTGAAATTCTTTCAGAGATAACCAAAAATTTTTTCAAAAAATTAATGATTAACTCTTAAGCAAATATATCATATTTTGCTTCTACATGGGAGAGAGAAATTACAACATATGCTTCTAATTTATTTAATCTTGGTTTATTGAAAGCATACCTCTACTTTTCTGAAGGTTATTTTCATAAATAGATTTTGTGGAAGCACCTTATAAGAGACTGTCACCCAATGATTCATTATACTATTCCACTAGAAAAACTGATTCACTTAATCTGTGTTTTCTCCTGTCTGACCATGAACCAGAGATCATTACTATTTTTTGCAAAAGAGGTTCAGTCCTAAAAGGAGAATAGTCTTCCTAAAGGCAGAGAAACTTTGAGTACAACATTCACCATTCTGGCTGTGAACGTCACCCTCTATAAGCAAAACTGACAAATAAACCCGGTCTCCAAGCTATCTACTTTCCTGACCATCTGTTTGTATGGCATGGTGCCCTCACACAAAGGGCACTGCAAATTTGTTTTGAAAAATAAAATGCAGTCAAGATAAGGTGACTAAAATTGCCTCTGTAGAAACAGGATTTTCATTGCAAAGATATTCATACTTGGTTTTCATTTTGGTTCTGTTTTATTTTTGCACTTGCATCTCCTTTACTAGAGGAGAGGGTATGCTAATTGAATACTCAGATAACATGGGGAAAGAAAAGACTCAGAACAAAATAAACTATTACTCTCTCAATAAAACTGGAAATGTGCGAAATTATGTGCATCAGCATATCAATGTTATGGTCATTCTCAAAAGCATCATTTGCATTTACCAACTCATATTTTTTATGAAAAAAAAAAACTTACATCCAAAGGATTATAAATCATTCTAATATAAAGACACATGCACACATATGTGCACTGCAGCACTGTTTACAATAGCAAAGACCTGGAACCAAACCAAATGCCCATCATTAATAGACTGGACAGGGAAAACGTGGCACATATACACCATGGAATACTATGCAGCCATACTATTCATAAAAAAATGAGTTCGTATCCTTTGTAGGGACATGGATGAATCTGGAAACCATGGATCTCAGCAACTGACACAAGAACAGAACCAAACACCATGTTCTCACTCACAGGCGGGTGATGAACAATGAGAACACATGGACAAGGAAGAAGAACATCACACACTGGGGTCTGTTGGGGAGTGGGGGGCTAGGGGAGGGACAGTGGGGGGTGGGGAGGTTGGGGAGGGATAACACTGGGAGAAATGCCTCATGTAGATGATGGGGCGATGGAGACAGCAAACCACCATGGCATGTGTGTACCTATGCAACAATCCTGGAAGATTTGCACATGTACCCCAGAACTTAAAGTACAATAATAATAAAAAAAAATACTTAAATAAATAAATGAGAGTGAGATTAAGAGAGCCCATGCTTTGCTTCACAAAATACTTTGCAATTAGGGATCAGGCAATTGAAGAACACATCCGTGGTGTGCCTATAAGATAATGGAATCAACCAGCAGGTACTTCATTCAAACGAAATCCCTTGAAAGACATCACCATATAATCTAACATTAGCAGAGAAATAAAAGTAATTTCAACCAAAGAACTTTTATAACATGGTTTTTACTTCACATGTTTTTTTTTTAATCCAAGAAGCTCAAGTACCTGGTTAATAAGCAGTAAGACTACAAACCTTAGTAAATCATTAAATTTAATTGAGTTTGGTTTGTTTCTTTACTCTTTCAGTATATCTGTTTGTCTTATTCCAAAAATACCATCACACTAAAATCAAATACATGCTTTCCACAGGTTTACTGTTTCTCCTTATACTATGCTTAAGAATATTGGCATTATACATTTTCATTAATGAGAAATAGGAAAAATAACTTCTCACTAATCATTTTTCGTAGAGGTGTGGGAGGTTGTAGGCTAACTATAGGCCGATCTTTACAGCTCTGTTATACATATGCTACATATAATAAAATGCATGATGACTTTTCCTCCAGAATGTACAATAACACATGGACACATGGATGGAAAAAACACACATGCAGTCCTGTCAGTGGTTGGAGGGTTAGGAGAGGGAGAGAGCATCAGGAGAAATAGCTAATGCACATGGGGCTTAAAACCAGCTGATGGGTTGATAGGTGTAGCAAAACATCATGACACACATATATCTATGTAACAAACCTGCAAGTTCTGCACATGTATCCTGGAAGTTAAAGTAAAAAAATAAAAATTAATTTAAAAAAATTGCCATCCTAAAGCAAACAAACAAACTATATTGTAAATAGGAGAAAATTTCATGTTAATTGTTACTTTCTTCTTAATGTATACTTTTTGATATAGGCTCCCTCAAGGTATATATCTTGTGTTATATCTCATTCAGAGATACTCTCAGATAGAATTTTACCATTTATTATTTTTACTTAATACAACTATATAACATATAATCAAATATGTAATATATTTAAATGAAGTCACATGTGGTGATCATATAACTATTTCTAAATCTTAACTTTTTTTTTCAACATTGTGTTTGAAATTGGAAAATGCCAAAATAACAATTTTTCACTCTGTACCACTTAATTCATCCATTATCCATCCATCTATCTATGCATCCATCAATCCACCACTTTACATTTCTTTAAACCCTACTGCCATGGACCATTAAGTACATCCTGATAGTAAGCAGACCTTACTAAATGCTGATGAGAATGATGCAGTGAAAGGCTGCTGACCCGAGAGAGTTTAGGAAGATTTAATAAAAGTAAGTAGGCCAGGTGCAGTAGCTCATGCCTGTAATCCCAGCATTTTGGGAAGCCAAGCTGGGCAGATTACCCAAGGTCAGGGGTTGAAGACCAGCCTGGCCAACATGGTGAAACTTCATCTCTACTAAAAGTACAAAAAAATTAGTCAGGCATGGTAGTGCATGCCTATAATCCCAGCTACACAGGAGGCTGGGGCAGAAAAATTGCTCAAACTCAGGAGGTGGAGATTGCACTAAGCAAAGATTGTGCCACTGCACTCCAGCCTGGGTGACAGAGTGAGTCTCCATCTCAAGAAAAAAAAAATGTTTTTTTTCCAGTTCTGTGAAGAAGGTCACTGGTACCTTCATGGGGATAGCGTTGAATCTATAAATTACTTTGGGCAGTATGGCCATTTTCACAATATTGATTTTTTTCTAACCATGAGCATGGAATGTTTTTCCATCTGTTTGTGTCCTCTCTTATTTCCTTGAGCAGTGGTTTGTAGTTCACCTTGAAGAGATCCTTTACATCCTTTGTTAGTTGTATTCCTAGGTATTTTATTCTCTTTGTAGCAATTGTGAATGGGAGTTCACTCTTGATTTGGCCGTTAGTCTGTTGTTTGTGTATAGGAATACTTGTGATTTCTGCCCATTGATTTTGTATCCTGATACTTTGCTGAAGTTGCTTATCAGTTTCAGGAGATTGTGGGCTGAAACTATGGGGTCTTCTAAATATACAATCATGTCATCTGCAAATAGAGACAGTATGACTTCCTCTTTTTCTAACTGAATATACTGTATTTCTTTTTCTTGCCTGATTGCTCTGGCTACAACTTCCGATACTATACTGAATAGGAGTGGTGTAAGAGGGCATCCTTGTCTACTGCCAGATTACAAAGGGAATGCTTGCAGTGTTTGCCATTCAGTATGATATTGGCTGTGGGTTTATCATAAACAGCTTTTATTATTTTGAGATATGTTCCATTAATACTTAGTTTATTGAGAGTTTTGCAGCCATAAAAAATGATGATTTTGTGTCCTTTGTATAGACATGGATGAATCTGGAAACCATAATTCTCAGCTAACTGACACAAGAACAGAAAATCAAACACTGCATGTTCTGTTTGAGAGAGAACTCATAGGTGGGTGTTGAACAACGAGAACACATGGATACAGGGAGGGGAACATCATACCTTGGGGTCTGTGGTGAGGGTAGGGTAGGAAGAGCAGGGGTGGAGAGGTTGGGGAGGGATGACACAGGGATAAATGCCAGATATAGGTGACAGGGGGATGGAGGCAGCAAACCACCTTACCATCTATGTACCTATGCTACAATAATGCATGATCTGCCCCAGAACATCTACCCCAGAACCTAAAGTACAATAAAAAGAGTAACTAGACCCCTGAGAAGGTTAATATGGATGTTCTCCAGAATGGAAGGGTAGGAATTAAGAACAAATTTCTTCATGGTTAAAAGAGAAAGAGAAGCAAAGATGGCACAAAGAATTGTTGGATTACAGATCTGACTCCAGAAAGTTAGAGAAGCGGTTCTCTGATACATTCTATTTGCTCACTGAAGAATGATTGAAGGCCATCAACTAAAATCCACACGGGAAAAGACATGAGTGGAAAATTGGAATCAAAGGGTGAAAAAGTGTTGTGAAGTATGGCAGAGTAAATTTACTACAGGCAAACAAAAGAGATCTCAGGATATTACTGAGGACACATTTGGGTTATTATTAGAATAAAGTCAGGTCCACCCATCTTTCTGGTCCTGGTGGATTTCTGATTTTGTGTTTCTTATTATGTGTTTTTCTGTAGCAATAATTAGCTACTGAGCAGCTGGTTAAACCAAGCTTAAGCGTAGGTTTTGTCAAGTAAATGCAACAGAATTGAGAGTATTTGTAGAAGAGTTACAATAATTATCAATAAGGAATCTAGGCTGGATAGGAAAGGAATACAATAAAGGCAACAAAGGAGTTAGTCTGATGAACTTTGTGCAACATTTTCAATGCCTGTAAAACTTAGTAGATATTGAATAGTAACATAAAATACATCCTTTTATAGTTGTTTCATCATTAAGTTCAATATTGGTTTTTGTCTATATTAATGAGCAAAATGGGCATACTCAAAGGCAAAAATATCAATTGCCTGTCCATACTCTGGGGGCTTTAAGGCACTGTAGATAGCTATATGAACACATGTATGTATGTAAGCATGTATATATGTGCGTATTTATTTTACATAATCTGTATACCTCAGAAAACATGTCAGAATGCTATTCAAAAAAACCCACAGTTGTTCATAATGCAATATTCATGAAATTATATATTTTCTTCTTTGCCATTTATTTTTATTATTTTAATTGACATAATTGTACATATTCATGGGCTACAGTGTAATATTTTCATTGTGTAATGATCAAATGAAGGTATTCAGCATATCCATCACATCAAACATTTATCATTTCTTTGTGGTGGAAACATACACAATCCTCTCTTCTAGCTATTTTGAGATATACAATATCTTGTCAATTACTATAGTCACCCTCCTGTGCATTAGGACTTCAGAACTTATTTTTCTTTTCTAAGTAAAACTTGTACTTGTTAATCATCCTCTCCACATTCGCCTCTCAAAACTCCCTCCCATTCTCTAGTAATCACTGTTTTATTGACCAATGCTATGAGATTATTTTAGATTCCATGTATAAGTGAGAACATGTGGTATTTGACTTTCTGTGTCTTCCTTATTTTACTTAATGTACTTAATACAATGTTTTCCAGATTCTTCCCTGCTGTTGGCAATTACAGGAAGTTTTTCATTTTATGTCCAATAGTATTCCATTTTGTATACATAGTATATTTTCTATAACCATTTATCTGTTGTTAAAGATAAAACACCACTTGTTGGGTTTTGAAGATTAATTACTTAGGCTGATATCTTGGCTATTGTTATAGGGTTGCAAAAAACACAGAAGTGCTGATATCTCTTTGACATATGGATTTCATTTCCTTTAGCCATATACCAGTAATGAGTTGCTCACTTAGAAATTCTAGTTTCTATATTTGAGAAGTCTTTGTTTCTTGTAAGGTCAGTCAAGTGGTCATGGATTCCTTAAGCTTTTTCTTGCTTGAAAGACTTTATTACTCCTCCATGTCTGAATAATTATTATGCACTGGATACAGTATTCCTGGTGGACAGGTTTTTGTTGCTGTTGCTTGCCTATTTTCCTTTCAGCACTTTGAATGTATGTCTTTATTCTCTTTTCTAGCCTGCAAATTTCTGCTGAGAAATCTGCTGCTAGTCCAGTGGGGATTCTCTTATTGGCTTTAGCATTCTGTTTTGCTTCTTTAGCATTCTGTCTTTGACTTCAGGCAATTTGATTATAATTTGCCTCTGATAAGACCTTTTTGGATTGAATATATTTGGAGATCTTTGAGCTAATGGGATTTATATGTCTACATCTACCTCAAGACTTGTGTAGGTTTCAGCTATTATTTAAAAAATATCTTCCCTGTACCTTTCTCCATCTCTTCTCCTTCTCAAGTAATAATCATGCAAATATTGTTTGCTTATTGATGTCTAATAAGTCAAATAGCTTTCTTTATTCTTTGTTATTCTTTTTTACTCCTTTGGCTAGGTCATTTCAAAAGACCTGTCTTCAAATTCAAACATTATTTCCTCTGCTTAATCTAGTCTACTCTAGAAGCTCTCAAAGTATTATTTCATTTATTGAATTATTAATTTCCAAGATTTCTATTTGCTTTTCTTATAAAATAATATCTATCTCTTTTGCTGAATTTCTCATTCAGGTCATAAGTTGTTTCTCTGATTTTGTTATTTACTTGTGCTCTATTCTATCCACCTGAGATTTCCTTAGATTATTATTTTTAATTATTTGTAGATATTTTATACGTTTACTTCCTTCATGATCTTTTGAGCAATTACAATATTGTGTTTCTTTGGAAGTATTTTTTTTTTGTTGTTTTATTATTTTTTGTGTGTTTCTACATTAACATATGCACAAGTGGCCAGGCAATTATCTCTTTCAATTTTATGGAATAGCTTTGGTAAGAAAATGTTTTCCTGATGTTGCATTCTAGGGTGCCAGTTGAGTAGGATATATTGACTTTGGTTCTATGTGAATGTATTATTGTAGTTTCTGTGTAGTTTCTTTAGCTATAGTCCACAGGAATCATGGCTATGAGTGTGTCAGTGGTATAAGCTGTAGGAGCATCTGGTGGCAGTGTTGTAGCTTCATTGGGGGCAGTGTACTGGGCTAGTTCTCAGGCCAGAACTGTATAAACATTATTGTGCACCCAGAACCCTGGCCTGAAGCACAGCCTAGTGGTCCCACCACCTGCAAGCCAGTCCTCAAGTGCTAGCTGTTGAAACTATGTTTTTCATTGCCATTTGTTACAAATATTTGTTCTTCTTTCCCTCTCCACCACCCCAAAAAATTTTATGCCAAAGTCCTAAACCACAGTGTGACTATATTTGAAGAACGGGCCTCTAAGACATTAATAGCAATTTAGGCTAAATGAGGTTATAAGAGTGAAGCCCTGATTCTGTAGAATTAGTTTCTGGCTTGAGCTTGTGCTGGCTGGAGGACTGGTTTGCTGGGGGTGGGGACACTAGATTGTTTTTCAGGTCAGGGTTATCGGTGCACAACAGTTCAGCAGGCCCAGAATTGGTTTTCCTGCTGTGCAGAACCATCTGTTCTCTGGGGTACAGGGTGCTGCATGGTCTCAGGCACAAGCATCACAGCCATTCCACTGCACACAAGTTCCGAGCAGCCAGGATCATGGCACTGCAACTACATGTGTGAGCATGGTTGAATGGCAATGGAGCCTCAGGGATAAAGAGACACAATAGCTACTGGTCCTCAGAATAGTGTGCAATGTAGAAGTGACTTAAAATGTTACCATGTTTTAGCATCTTGGGTCTTGGAGATTGGGGGTGTTGGTGCACAATGTGGATTACTATTCCAGGGCAACTCAGTCATGTAAATTCCATACAGTTCCCTAAATTGGCTCAAGACCTCTAAAGACTACAGGATTCTCCTGTACTACAAACTGCAAGTGTTTGCAGTGGTAATGGGAGCTGCTAGAGGATCCCTTTTTACCTTTAGTCCACAAGAGAAAGCACCCAAGGCCATAAGCATATGCAGATAGGGGAGATAGGGAATGGCAAAGGCTAGATGCTTAACTCATATCTCTGTGTTGCAATCCTGCGTTTCTGTGCTTCAAAATGGGTTTTTGCTACTCCATTGTAGCACTCAAAAACCCCCCTTCAGAAACTCTAATCAAATTTTAGTTGGTTGGTTGTTGTTTTGATCTCTGGTAGGTTTTTTTTTGGTGGGGGAGGGGGGGAGGTATGTGAGCACCAGGCATTTGTAGTCAGCCATCTTGCTGATGTCTCTCTTTAGAATCTCTATATTTTTTTCTCATAAAGCTTACAAACCATTGTTAATAAACATCCCTCAATTTTTTGCATATAAATTTGATAAATGATCTATTTTGAAGCCCTGTGTAGATGTCCCTCATGAAACTGAACGTTTATCAAACTATTCACCAACAATTCCACACACAACTCTAAAACTAATGATCCAAAAATTACTTTGCATGTGACAAAAAATTTAGTAAAACATATCCCTTTAAGATGAACTTAGTATTGAAAAAGGCTTTCCAGTCACTGTATTCATTTAATAATTTTGCATATTATAATCAAAAATCCTTAAAATACAAGAAGGGGAATAGAGTTGTAAAAGGAGACAGGGTGCTATGTCCCTCTTTTGAATGGAGCTTCCCCAAAAAGAAATATGGTAGCTATTCAGAATCCATGCATTAAGACTCCATATAACTCCTTACAGAAATTCATTTGATGTGTTTATTTTATAATAATGGATTTCTCACAACAATATATGCTTAGTCTATTACAAAAAAAAAAATCACCGCAGACTAGTTTAGCTTATATATAGGTAGAAAAAAAAAAACTCTGTAATATGAAAATGGTTTATTTTTAGTTTGGAAATCATTTGGAAAACAATAAAAAATATATTTACAACATTATTATACTGATCCCCATACCTTGTCTACTACCTTAAAGTAAACATTGAATTATCTTCTTCTATTAAAATTAAATTCTGGTGACCACAAAAATAATTAGTGTAGTATATAATACAATGAACCTACAGAACTTTAATCATGAAATACTTTTCATAGAAATCCTTGCATTTATAATGACCAAAATACCTGTTTTTCTCTGTTCCTTTTTGGAGTTTAAACATTCCCTCTTTAATGAAAAAAGAAATTTAGGCCGGGCGAGGTGGCTCACGCCTGTAATCCCAGCACTTTGGGAGGCCGAGGCTGGTGGATCATGAGGTCAAGAGATCGAGACCATCCTGGTCAACATGGTGAAACCCCGTCTCTACTAAAAATACAAAAACTTAGCTTGGCATGATGGCGTACACCTGTAATCCCAGCTACTCGGGAGGCTGAGGCAGGAGAATTGCCTGATCCCAGGAGGCGGAGGTTGCAGTGAGCCGAGATCGCGCCATTGCACTCCAGCCTGGGTAACAAGAGCAAAACTCCCTCTCAAAAAAAAAAAAAAAAAGAAAGAAAGAAAAAAGAAAAAAAAATTAATGTGTAAAGTGAATGTAAACTCAAATAATAAAATATTTATATGAATATTATACCTTTCAAATAACTAACACTATAATGTACAAAAGCTATAACAAGAGTAGTGTAGTTTACTGCTTAGAAATAGAAATTGATCTTTCTGTGTTTGCAATTTACATAGATTTAAACATTGAGGCAAGGAAAGATGTCAGAAATACTTTTAAAAGTTGGAAATTCAGTATAAAATCTGATAAAAAATTAATTCAATTCTATGCATAAGATATTATCACGAATAGGCT
The DNA here is from genome assembly GCF_049354715.1 of Callithrix jacchus. NCBI lineage: Eukaryota > Metazoa > Chordata > Mammalia > Primates > Cebidae > Callithrix > Callithrix jacchus. The sequence goes on from NC_133512.1 coordinate 128,025,842, forward strand.
TCTAATGCTAAAATAAATTAATATGTTAGCAGTAGCTCTACTTTTTAATTATAAACACAACCTGATAGTTTATTCTTTTTCTGTAAGCAATATATGCCGTAAGCAACAACTTTTACCAACAGAATCTAACTAGATGAAATGTATTTGGAATCTGAACAATACAACAGTATCTGCACAATTAGCCTCTACACAGGTGTAAGTATCAAGTAGAAACCTCAGAGTGATCTCCATTTCCTCCGACTTTTTGCAGCAACTTTTTGCTTCCCTGTATTTTAATCTTCTCTGAGGCTTTATCTAAAAACAATATATTTGAGATCAAAACATTAATGTTGAAGCCAACACATAAGTAGTTTGATCAGAACATAAATGCTTTATTGTGGTGAATTAACTCTTTAACATGCTGTTGGATTCGGTTTGCTTGTATTTTATTGAGAATTTTTATATCTATGTTTATCGGGGATGTAGGCCAGCAGTTTTGAGTGTGTGTGTGTTTGTGTGTGTGTGTGAGCACGCGCGCACACGCGTGCATAGACGCGCGCCATGTTTGCCAGATTTTAGTATTAGGATGTGCTGGTTTCAGAATGAGTTAGAATGGAGTCACTCTTTGATTTTTTTAGCATAGTTTCCATAGGATGGTACCAGCTCTTCTGGTAAAATTCAGCTGTGGCTCTGTTTAGTCAAGAGCTTATTTTATCGAGACCATCCTGGTCAACATGGTGAAACCCTGTCTCTACTAAAAATACAAAAAATTAGCTGGGCATGGTGGTGCGTGCCTGTAATCCCAGCTACTCAGGAGGCTGAGGCAGGAGAATTGCCTGAACCCAGGAGGCGGAGGTTGCGGTGAGCCGAGATCACGCCATTGCACTCCAGCCTGGGTAACAAGAGCGAAACTCCGTCTCAAAAAAAAAAAAAAAGAGCTTACTTTATTGTAAGTTTGTTTATTACTGATTTAGATTTGTTACTAGTTATTTGTTCATGGTTTTAATTTCTTCCCTGTTTTTTTTTTTTAAGACTCTTACAACAAAAAAGAAAAAAATGGTAACTGTATGGGATGATGGATATGTTAATATACTTGATTGTAATTACTTCACTATGTGTATCAAAACATCATGTTATATACAAAAAGAAAAGTTTTAATTTTTTTTTATTTTTTTTTTAGAGGGAAAAAGAGAAAAAGAAGGGGAAAAAAGGAAAAAGAGGGAAAAAGGAATATTACTTCATTACTAGAATGGGTTTCAATAATGGCCGATCAATATTTTGAGTGTTTAAAGTGGTTAATGCATATTTTATGTGTTTAAAATGGAGACCTCTATTGTGTTTATTTGTTCTGGCTCTGAGTTCAAGTCCTGGATATCTTATCAATTTGTTGTCTCGTTGAATCTAAATCTCATTATGTGTCTTATGTATCTGGGTGTTAAGATCTCTTATTATTACATTAATCCTTTTACCCTTGCATCCTTGTAGCTTTGAAATCTATTTTATTAAGTGTGAGAATTGCAACTCCTGCTTTTTATTTATTTATTTTTGCTCTCCATTTGGTTGGTGAGTTTTTTTCCATCCCCTTGTTTTGAGTCTTTGTATATCTTTAGATATATCGTTAGATTTTGTGGATAATGTATATTTTGTGTGTTTAAAATGGAGAGCTCTATTGAGTTTATTTGTTCTGGATCTTAGTTCCAGTCCCAAATATTGTTATCAATTTTCTGTCTCGTTGAATCTAAATCTCATTATGGGTCTTATGTATCTGGGTGTTAAGATCTCTTATTATTACATTAATCCTTTTACCCTTGTATCCTTGTAGCTTTGAAATCTATTTTGTGAAATGTGAAAATTGCAACTCCTGCTTTTTATTTATTTATTTTTGCTCTCCATTTGGTTGGTACATTTTTTTTTTCCAACCCTTTATTTTGAGTCTGTGTATATCTTTGGATATACCGTTGGATTTTGTCTGTATCTTTTGACAGGGAGATTTGGTCGATTTAAATTTAGGGTTGCTGCCATTTGATATTAACTGGCTATTTTGTCCTTTCGTTGATAAAAATTCTTCTTTATGTTAATGCTCTTTACTATTTGGTGTATTTTTAGAAAGGGTCATACTGGTTGTTCCTTTCTGTGTATAATGCTTCTTTTAGAAGTTCTTGTAAAGCAGGCCTGGTGGTAATAAAATCTCTGAGTACTTGCTTGTTCCTAAAAGATTTTATTTTTCCTTCAAATGTAAAGCTTAAATTGGCAGAATATGAAATTCTGGGCTGAAAGTTCTGTTGATTAAGTATATTGAATATTGCCCCCACTCTCTTCTAGCTTGTAGGGTTTCCGTTGAGAGATCTGCTGTAAGCCTAATAGGCTTACCTTTATGGGTAACTTGATCTTTCTCTCTGGCTGCCCTTAATATTTTCTCCTTTGTTTCGATCTTGGTGAATCTAATGATTATGTGCCTTGGGGTTGGTCTTCTTGAGGAATATCTTTGTGGTGTTCTCTGTATTGCCTGGGGTTGAATAGTGTCCTGCTTTGCTAAATTAGGAAAATTTTCCTGGATAATGTCCTGGAGAGTATTTTCCAGCTTGAATTCATTCTCTCCGTCACATTCAGGTACACCAATTAAGCGTATATTAGGTCTTTTCACATAGTCCCATATTGCTTGGAGACTTTGCTCATTCCTTTTTATCCTTTTTTCTCTATTCTTGTCTTGTCGTTTTGTTTCATTAAGTTGGTCTTTGACCTCTGATAACCTTTCTTCTGCTGATCCATTCGGCTGTTTAAGCTTGTACATATTTCACTAAGTTCTCGTGTTGTATTTTTCTACTCCCTAAGTTCATTTGTATTCCTCTCTATATTGTCTATTCTTTTCAACATTTCATCTAACCTTTTTTCCAAGTTCTTAGTTTCTTTACATTGGGTTAGAACAAGTTCCTTTAACTTCCAGAAGTTTCTTATCATCCACCTTTTAAAGCCTACTTCAGATAATGGAACACAATACTTTTCCATCAGGACTTGTTCCGTTACTGATGAGTTCTTTTCCATCGGGCTTGTTCCGTTGCTGATGGGTTCTGATTTTGAGTATACTCGGCCTTCTTAGGGTGTTTTTTTCCCTTCATTGTAGATGAACCGCCTTTCTAATTAGTTTTCTGAGTCGATGTCCGACTTATTGATTCGCAGTGCTGGGATCGGAGCAACCCACTGTGGCGGCCTAAATAGCAGCGATAAGACTGATGGTGCTCTTCTGCCTGGGAATCTCTGGTCTGGCTTCCCTCTTGAGTCTGCAACAAGCGGCTCTGACTTCCCAGAGCTCCAAACTCCGGTCAGTAGGGGAAGCAGTCCCGTTGGCTCTGCATGAAGAGCTGCTGCGCCGAGACGCCGGCAAAACCGCTGCGGCGGCCACAAGAGTCGTGCTGGTGACCCGTGGGGCTCCTCCACTGGGAATCAGCTAATCGGTGAGTGACAAAAATTCATCTAAAGTTGTGGCGTCGTCTCGTTCTCTGAGCTTTCACTGGGAGCTACAATCCTGAGCTGTTAGTGGTCGGCCATCTTGGATCGATAAAAGAACAATTTCTTCCCTGTTTAATCTTTGGAGGTTGGGTGTTTCTAGCAATTCATCCATTCCCCCTAGATTTTCTACTTTGTATGCATACAGATGCAATATAGTTTCTAAGGATTTTTTGTATATTCATGTGATTGCTTGTGATGGCACTTTTATTACTTCTGATCGATCTTATTTGGATCTTCTCTTTTCTTTTGTTATTCTACCTAGCAATCTATCAATCTTGTTTGTTCTTTCAAATAAACAATTTGCCATTTCATTGATTCTTTGTAGCAAAGTAGAATTCACATGGAATTCACTTAGGTGCCCATAAGTGGTAGATTGGATAAAGAAAGTATGGTATAGATAACACCACAGAATACTACACAAACATAATAAGGAATAAAATCATGGTTTTTTGTGGCAACATGAATGCACCTGGAGGTGGTTTTCCTAGGCAAACTAATGCAAAAATAGCCAAATACTGCATGTTTTTACTTATACATGGGAGCTAAAACTTGGGTTCAAATCAACATAATAATGTGAATACTAGACATTGAGGACTACAAAAAAAAGGGAGAAAAGGAGTGGGGCTTGAGCTGAAAAACTTACTATTGGATACTAGGTTTACTGTAGGTTAATGAGAGCAACAGAAGCTCCAACCTCAGTACCACACAATATACCCTTGTAAGAAACTTGCACACGTATGCCTTGAATCTAAAACAAAAATGGAATTGTAAAACATAAATTTAAGAGTGTGATTAAGAAAAAAAACATAAAAGCTGAGATAACTACTTGTGGAGACAGAAGATAATCAGATCCATTTTGTGAGAAAGAGAAGCCTAATATGGAAGCAACTGTATTCCTAGGTAGATGCCAACATAGAATTAACCCTTTTTCATGCTCCCTTAACTCCTTACTTTATTATCTTGGATGGCTCACTTTCTATCGTGCTTGATATGGGGATGGAAAATAGTAGTACCTGTCTTTTGGCCACTGTCAGCTATGAAGTTATCAAAACTGTACCAAAGCTAGGGTCTAATGGCAAAGAGATAATGAACAGAAAAACAATCGGTTAAACATACTCTCTTCCATCCCTGCACACCTCACTATAACCATGTTTTAGATTATTTCAACCTAACCATGGAGAATCAGTCTTAGAACATGTGTAATTTCTACATATACAGACAGAAGAAAAGTCTCTAAGGATCAAGATAGGAAAAGTCTATCTCCTCACCCACAGCAAGGATTTTATTTTCCTCTTCACCCAAGATCTCCATCCATTCTTGGCTGAATATGCACAAGCTAGACCCTGAGATTTCACCCCACCCACTAATGCACATCATCTCACAAAGAAGCTGCAATTTTTAAGTAATCATGTACTTCCAGGGATAAACAGCACAATATTTGGAGACCACAACTACCAAGAAAGAGACAACTCATGGACCAAGTCATACTAATGTTCCTTTAGCTTAACGGAACCTTAGACAGACATTTTCTCCCTGACTTGGGCCCCTGACTTTCCTTTTCTTAGAGCAATTAATTTAAGAAACTTTCATTGAAAATTCTTTCTCTGTCCCTTTGAAATGACTACATTTTTAAAAGCCTCCTGCCGGTTTTACAACCCAAGAATTTTCATCTTAAGTATATGGAAGCTATTTATTTGAAATGTGATCAACAGGAAGATTGTGTCCCAATTTCCCAGTTTCTGTGCCTCTCCCACAGAAACTGTGAAATTAAGGTACTTAAGGAGATACCTTGTTCCAAGTTCTAAACGACTTCCTGTTATAAAGATACATTAAAGCATATTTTTCTTTGTATTAATCCAATTAACAAACAAAAGTAGCTTAAGATATCCCTCTCATCCCAGCTATTAATATATCCTACTATTTTTGTTTTAGCAGAGCTGAGTTCAGACTAATATTCTGGTCTCTCTCCCCTATTATAATAGGCTTGAATAGAGTCTCCCTTGCCTGTTTAACATTGTCTGGTGCAATTTTTGCTTTGACACAATGAATGAAAAAAAATAAGCAGAATTGATGGCCTAGAGTGAATTATAATTTAAATAAACATAAAAGTAAACTTAATGAAATAAAAAATGTTATGGGATACATGAAACAAAAACAAGGTCATCAAAGTGACCAATTGGAGTCATCGGTATAAAAAAGATAATAATTGAAATAAATTATTCAATAAAGAGATTAAATAGCAAAATAGATACTGCCTTAGGGCAAATGAAAGAGCAAAAAATTAAAATCAAGAAATTCAACCAGAACAATGTCAGGAAATAGAGTGGAAAAAATAAAATAAAACTTGAGATATAAAGATGCAATCCTCTGAGAAGTAGGAAAATAGAGAACTATAACACGATATAATTAGAAATCCATATGCAAATAACAGCTTTAAATGTGATAGGCTTAAGAATTAACAAAACAAATTATATCAAAAGAGAAATGTGAACCCACGAGAAAGTGAAATACATATATACAAAAAGAATTATATCAAAAATTTATGCAAATTGTTATTGCAGTGCTGAGAAGGGAATTAGAGCTTTAAATACATCATTAACCTAAAAAACAAAATAAAGCTTGAATATATTATTTATCAAAAAGTACATAGAAAGAGTTATACATTTAAACCAACAACCAGAATCATGGCATAAAGGAACATCAAAGAAATGTGAAAAGATAACAACATATGAGATGGTATATTAATTCAAGTAAAAACAAAACAAATTTAGAAAACAAATGATGGTAACACAAAATACTATATAATTTTAAAAATCTCTGGCAAGATTTATAATAGTAGTAGAATGAAAATGCAAATAAAGGACAGAATGAAAAAAAATTAGTAGCTAAAGACAAACATATATTGTTAGCAATAAAGTAAGTACATTTCCCGAAAAATATAACATGCCAAAAGTATGTAACAATGAACTAAAACAGTTGAAAAACAGATACTGAAAAAAAAGGTTATGGTGGTTATAATCTACCTTATGAAAATAAAAATCACGTCTGCATGATATTTTAGGTGATTTCTAGCAGACTTTCAAATATTTAATACAATTTATATGAGTTGATACAGATAATCAAACAAACACACAAAAGAAAATATGAGGGAGATCTGTCCACTTTGGAGTACATGGCCAAACACCACATGTTCTCACTCATAACTGGGTGTCAAAAAAATGAGAACACATGGACACAGGAAGGTGAACATCATACATGGGGGCTTGTCAGGGTCTGGGGGTGCTAGGGGAGGGATAGCAGTGGGGGTGGTGGCTAGGGGACAGATAGCATAGGAGAAATACCTGATGTAGATGACGGGGTAATTGATGCAGCAAGCTACCATGGCACATGTATACCTATGTAACAAACCTGCATGTTCTCCACATGCACCCCAGAACTTACAGTATATATATATATATTTTTTTTAAAAGGCTGAAAAATAAAGGGTGAATGAATATGTAAATATGCATGATAAAAACACATAAATAGAACTTTAGCTAATTCTGTGCAACAATGCATCAGAAATTATAGATTATGATCAAGTAGGGCATCACTATCATCCCTTGCCTGCAAAATTGTGAAATTCCCCTAGTGGTCTTACTTCCACCCTCCACCTCCATATAGTCTCTTCTCCATCTGGCAGTGCTCATTGTAAAGCAGGCCTAAGTCATGCCACTCCTCTTTTAAAAATCCTTTATCTTCACATCATTTTGGTAAGAGCCAAAATCCTTAGGCTTACAAGGTCCTGCACCATATATCTCCTTCTCCCATTCCATGCCTGTCTTCCTCTCCTCTCGCCACTATCCACCTTGTCAGTCACTCTATGTCAGCCTCACTTGTCTCTGCTCAAACACCCAAAGCCTATTCCAGCCTTGTCACTTTGGCCACCCTTTCCTTCTGCCTGAAATGCTCTTCCTCCAGTTATTCTATTAGCTTATTCTTTTATTACTATAAGTCTCTTCTTAAATATCACAACAGAAGCATCTTCTGCAACAAGTGTTATAGAGAAGTGTTATAGAGATTTCTAGATATACCCTAATGTTAATCACATTTGAGTGAATAAACATGGTATGAGAAAGAATCGGATTTGCAATGGGTTAAAAAATAATTTAAGAAAACAGATTTTATATTAACAAATAAAAATCAGATTTTTAAAAATTGTACTTTAGGTTCTGGGGTAAGGAAATTAGATTTATATTCTAATGGGAGAAACATTTTGAAAAAAACGAGGACATTGTGGTCCTCCTAAAAACCGGTTCTGCATTTATTAAACAGGAAATCCTTTCCCCATTGCTTGTTTTTGTCAGGTTTGTCAAATAAATAGTGTTGGAATAACTGGTTAGCCATGTGTAGAAAACAGAAACTGGACCCCTTCCTGACACCTTACACTAAAATTAACTCCAGATGGATTAAAGATTTAAACATAAGACCTAACACCATAAAAACCCTAGAAGACATCCTAGGCAAAACCATTCAGGACATAGGCATAGGCAAGGACTTCATGACCAAAACACCAAAAGCATTGGCAACCAAAGCCAGAATGGACAAATGGGACCTAATTAAACTCCAAGCTTCTGTACAGCAAAGGAAACAATCATTAGAGTGAACCAGCAACCAAGAGAATGGGAAAAAAAAATGTGCAATCTACTCATCTGACAAAGGGCTAATATCTAGAATCTATGAAGAACTAAAACAGAATTACAAGAAAAAAACTAACAAACCCATTCAAAAGTGGGCAAAGGATATGAACAGACACTTTTCAAAAGAAGACATATATCAGCCAACAAACATCTGAAAAAATGCTCATCATCACTGGTCATTAGAGAAATGCAAATTAAAACCACATTGAGAAACCATCTCATGCCAGTTAGAATGGCAATCACTGAAAAATCTGCAGACAACAGATGCTGGAGAGGATGTCAAGAAACAGGAACACTTTTATACTGTTGGTGGGAGTGCAAATTAGTGCAACCATTGTGGAAGACTGTGTGGCCTTTCCTCAAGGACCTAGAAATAGAAATTCCATTTGACCCAGCAATTCCATTACTGGGTATACACCCAAAGGATTATAAATCATTCCATTATAAAGACACATGCACATGAATGTTCATTGCAGCACTGTTTACAATAGCAAAGACCTAGAACCAACCCAAATGCCCATCAGTGATAGACTGGACAAGGAAAATGTGGCACATATATACCATGGAATACTATGCAGCCATAAAAATGATGAGTTGGTGTCCTTTATAGGGATGTGGATGAAGCTGGAAACCATCATTCTCAGCAAACTGACACAAGAAAAGAAAATCAAACACCATATATTCTCACAGGTGGGTGTTGAACAATGAGAACACTTGGACACAGGGAGGGGAGCATCATACACTGGGGTCTGTTGCGGGGGACCAGGGGAGGGACGACCTGGGGTAGGGATGTTAGAGAGGGATAACATGGGGAGAAATGCCAGATATAGGTGATGGGGGATGGAGGCTGTAATGGAACAGAAGAAGTTAATTATGTTAACAAGTCATGGACAGACTCTATATCTTCATTTCCTTATCATTGGGAGTATTCCGAGCTCAGAATTTTCCCAATGCAAAAAAAGGCTCTGAAGAGCCAGACCTGGGAACCTGGCCAGTTCCCTGATCCAATTTTTGGTAAACACCTCAAGGATGTTAGTTACATGATGAAGATGTGGACAATGTCCTGACTTGACCCTTCTTTGTTTTAAAAAGTATAAAAGATTGTTTAGCAGAAGCCGAACTGAGCTTCAGTGGTGACTTGGTCTGGACTTGCGGAAACCCGTGCTGCTTTATTGCTGGTGTTGAAGTTTGTGAGCATCTCTAGGTATCCTTGTAAATAAACTCTTTTTCTTTCTTTGTAAATAAACTCTTTTTCTCTATATACCTCGGCTGGTGTTTTTCTTCCCACGAATCTGCCTGAAAAGATTAGAAAATCCAAGCTTGGTACTGAGCAGTGCTCACACAGAGGCAGCAAACCATATTGCCATGTATGTACCTCTGCAACAATCCTGCATGATCTGCACATGTACCCCAGAACCTAAAGTACAATAAAAATATATATTTAAAAAAAAAAAACAGGCTCTGCAGGCTTTTCCTAAAGTCTTCCATATAGGATCAGTCTGGAGCATTGCGGCTCTCAAGATAACTAAAACATTTACTAAAGATGAACATGATCCTTTCGGCAAGAGTAGCAAAAAGAGAAGATACCCACAATTGTGACATTTAGAGAATCTATGTTAATTCTCTTATTCATTGCTGTTTAGTAATTTCTAATTTAAACTCTAATGCTTAAAGCTCAGAATTGATGAGCACTTACAAGACAAACTAAAATGCAAAAAAGAGTCCTCCAGATAGTTATTAGATAAAGACAAATGGTATTCAAGAGCAATTAGAAATATTTTTATTAAAATCACATTGCTACTATGTTAGAAATTAAACTTTTATATAGAATTTGAAATGTTTCCATTTAACAAACATTTATTGAGCATCTCCTAAGTTCCATGCACCATGCCATCCTGGGAAAGTAAGGGCTGGCTTTTGATTTTGGAGACTTCAATTTTTAGTCACTGTTAAATAAACACTTAAATAATCTCTGAAGTAACTGTGGACACAATTTAATACTTTATTTTAGTACATTTCCTTTAAATAGAATATTTTAGTTCCTTAATGATTAAATTTTACAGTACTCAAATTTGAAATTACTGAAAATAATTTTATATATATTATGATCACATTAATATTGTTAACTAAAATTCTTCTTATTTAAAACATATTTTGGTTAAGGTTTATAGTATAATGTATCATCACACAAATTTTTATTTTTATTCCACTGAAGTAAACAAGTACAAAAACGTAAGAGCTTTTTAAGATCAGGTGGGGGTAACTGCCATGCTAAATTAATGAAAAGTGTGAATTATTAATCATTTTACAAAGAAAGTCACTGTTGTCCTTTCACTCACATGTGGTCACTTGAACTTAGCTCTCCAAGAATCCTCACTACTGAAAAAGGAATCAGATGTGAAAGCAGAAAAGAAATACCAATCTATCAGGTAGGAAAATAAGAGTTTTATCTCTTATCTGCTAATGATTGGCTAGCAGTGTTCATATTGACTTATTTCCCTGGTAGCACTCATTTTTTCAGCAAATTTATTTGTAGAAGTTTTGACGTTCTAGGGGCTTTGGATAAATCAAGAAGAAAACAAAGTTCTTTCACTTCTGGAGATTATCACAGTGGGGAAAGCAGTCAATTAACAAGTAAAAATAGAATAAAAAAATCTTTTAGTGTTAATTACTATAGAGAAAAATAAAAGCAAGTACAGAGATGTAAAATGATAGGCATGCTCTTTAGAAATTGTGTCTGGGAACAATTTCTGAGAATGAGGTGGCAGAAATTGTATTCTCTGAGGAAGTGGCATTTGAGCAAAGTACTGAATGAAATAGAGATGTGAAAGGAAAGTATACAGGAAAATACTATTCCTCCCAGAGGAAATGGCATTTCTCTTTTTTTTTTACTTTTATCTTCACTTCAGGATACAAGGGCAGTTTTATTACATAGGAAAGCATGTGTCATAGGCATTTATTGTACAGATTATTTATCACCCAGGTATTAAGCCCAGTACCTGTTAGATATTTTTTGTGATCCTCTACTTTCTTCCAACCTCCATGCTCTGAAAGTCCCCAGTGTGTATTGAGACATATGTTCTCATCATTCAGCACCCATTGGTAGTGAGAACATGTGGTATATGGTTTTTGATTCTGTGTTTACTAAGGATAATGGCCTCCAACTTCATCCATGTCCTGGAAAAGGACATGATCTCATTACTTTTTTGGCTGCATAGTATTACATGGTGTATATGTACCCACATTTTCTTTATCCAGTCAATCATGGATGGGCATTTAGGTTGATTCTATGTCTTTGCTGTTGTGAATAGTACTGCAATGAATATACGTATACATGTATCTTTGTGACAGAATGATCTATGTTCCTTTGGGTACATACCCAGTAATGGGATTGCTGGGTCAATTGGTATTTCTGTCTATAGGTCTTTGAGGAATCACCACACTGTCTTCCACAATGGATGAACTAATTTACACTCCCACCAACAGTGTATAAGCATATCTTTTTCTCTAGAATCTTGCCACTTGTTATTTTTTAATTTTTTTAATAATAGCGATTCTGATTGGTGTGAAATGGTATCTCATTATGGGGTTGTTTGATTTTTCTTGTAAATATATTTTAAGTTACTTCTAGATGCGGTGTCTTAGACTTGTTGAATGCATAGTTTGCAAAAGCTTTCTTCCACTCTATAGGTTTGTTCACAATGTTGATAGTTTCTTTTGCTGTACAGTTCTTTAATTGGATCCCATTTGCCATTTTTTGTTGTTGTTGTTGCAATTGCATTTGGTGTCTACCTCCCGAAATCTTTGCCCATGCTTATTTCTTGAATGGTATTGCCTAGGCTGTCTTCCAGCGTTTTTACACTTTTGGGTTTCACATTTAAGTCTTTAATCTACCGTGAGTTAATTTTTAGATGGTGCAAGGAAGGGATCCAGTGTAAATCTTCAGCATATGGCTAGAGAGTTGTCCCAGCACCATTTATTGAATAGGAAATCATTTCCCCATTGCTTGTTTGTGTCCGATTTGTTAATTTTAGATAGTTGTAAGTGTGCAGTTTTTGAAACAGCATTTCAGGAAAGATGATAGCAAGTTATAAGGCCTTGAGGTAGAAATGACCTTTGTGATTTGTGAAAATGGTAGGAAGCCAAGTGTCTTGAGTTCAACAGTCAATTGGATGAGTGGTGAAGAAATGAAGTGAGACAAATAGCTAGGAGGCAGATCCTGTAGACCAGGGGTCCCCAAAACCTGAGCCATGGACAGTTATCCATCAGTGGCCTATTAGAAACCAGGCCGCACATGAGGCAGAGCTCAGATCAGCAGCAGCATTAGATTCTTAAAGGAGTCTGAACTCTATTGTGAACTGTGCATGAGAGGGATCTAGCTTGAACACTCCTTATGAAAATTTAACTAATGCCTAATGATCTGAAGTGGAACAGTTTCATCCTGAAACCATCTCCCACCCCCATTTGTGGAAAAATTGTCCTCCACAAAAGTGGTCCCTAGTGCCAAAAGGTTGGAGACTGCTGCTATAGACCCTGCTGCCATAAAATTTATATTTTAATGGTTATGATAAGGTCAGCAGGAAAATAAAGCCTGCAAGAAATCTACTCCAAAAGGATAATGATGGCTAGGTTTTGGGTGGTATGAGTAGCTATTGTGTGGCATGGCAAGACTTAGCATTACTGTAGAGTAGAGTAGAAAAAATGTGCTGAGGATTTGAATGTGGTTTATGAGAGAAAGAAAAGAGCAAAGATGACATCACTGTTTGGGTCTTGAGCACTTTGGTAGGTGGTGAAACAATTTATTGAGTTAGACAACTGATCTGAGAGTGATGGAAAAGAGTGATTTGGAACAAGTTAAGTTTAAAATATTCATTTGCAATCCAAGTAGAAATGTGGAATCGAAAACTGAATATATTTTTCTGGATTTCAGGTGCAAAGGTGTAATGAGAGATACATGTTTGGGAGTCAAATTTTTTCATTTCTCAATTGAGGGTACTAAAGTCAGAAGCTGAAAGCTCATAATATTTAAGAGAGCTATACATCTGCTTATAATTGACATGTTTATGTACAAGTATGTATCTCTACAGTAATCTAAAAAGAAAAAAATAGCTTACTATGAAGAACTTGTGATAGAAACAGTTGTCTCTAAAGAAAAGCATTTTTATAAATCATCTGCTAGAGATACAACAGATAAAGTTGTTATGAAACTAGAATGATAATTATTTAATAAGTGTATTCTAAAGAACTGAAAATTGTATATCAGTTCAAAAGTATGAATTTTGAGTATTCAATTTAAAGTAACTAAATATATAGCATTAAATACTCAAATTTTAAGTATTTCACCTAAAAAATTACATATTTATAATTTGCTAGATATGTCAGTGATATTTAAAGCTCTTTGTGAAGATATAAACAAATGGAATATTCTTGATGAATGTAAAAAACACCTGAAACCAAAAAATATTAAGGGAAAGACAATTTTTAATACACCATCAAAATAATTGGTGAACATGTAGTAACTACTTTAGTGATGATGGAAAGCAATGAGAAAATAAATGCAGGATTAGTGAATATCATAAAAGTTTCAGCTGAATTGTGTTTAAGTAATCATTGCTAAGTGAACAAGCAATAGTATTTGAAAAGAGTTGAGCAGTTTTCAAAATAGAAATGAATAATTTCATAAAAAGTTTAGGCTTTATTAACTTGGTTATTTTAATGGCTAATATTTCAGAATTATTTGCAATGCTACTGGCAATAAATCACAATATTTGCTTTTCCACACAGACATGCATAGGCTAGGCTTCCAGAGGCAAAGTGATGGCATATTTCATATAAAATAAGTTGCTTTGCTAATGTAACAACCTACCATTAGCTAAATATTACTCAACTATATTATAGTTTAGCCACCTGGAAAAAGTTACAGATATTTTTAATTTAATTGCAATTCAAGTTGCCAATAGAGGGTCAAAAGAATATTCTTCTTAACAACAGATAGATAAATTGAATGAATATTTGGGTTTAACGTGAAAAACAACTTATAATTATTTGGAAACAAAAAAATGATAGATAATACATATTCAGGTTTACAATTTTTTTCTTTTGTTATTCATTTTTGTCACAAAGTAAAATTCATTTTTGTTTTTTGTTTTGTTTTATTTTGTTTTTGAGACAGAGTCTCGCTCTTTCACCCAGGCTGGAGTGCAGAGTCACAGTTTTGGCTCACTGCAAACTCTGCCTCCTAGGTTCAAGCAAGTTCTGCTTCAGCCTCCCAAGTAGCTGGGACTACAGGCACCTACCACCGTGCCCAGCTAAGTTTTGTATTTTTAGTAGAGACAGGGTTTCGCCATGTTGGCCAAGCTGGTCTACAACTTGGCCTCAAGTGATCTACCCGCCTTGGCCTTCCAAAGTACTAGAACTATAGGTGTGACCCATCACACTCAGCCAAAATTCACTGCTTCTACGTATTTTAACATTTAGCTTAATGTTCTATCAATAGAATTAGAAACAGTTTAATAACCTCTCCTAACCAAAAATATTTCCCTCATGCTAACATTTGTAACCAAACCCTTTCCTTAGCCTCATATCCTAACCCCTAGTAATCACTGAATAGATGTCAGTCACTGTAGAATTAACTTTTCAAGGGTATATTTATTTCTTTCTAGAATATGTGTGATTAATGCTATAAGTTTTCTTTTAGATATTATCTATTGTTTTCTTAAATTCACAACAAAAATATTCAGTTTTTTTCTATTCCATGGAAGCATTTTCCTGAAATGTTTGTAACCTACGGTCTTATTTTTTTCTGTTTCTTGTGTGTATATGTACCTATCAATATCCATATATGTACATATATATGTAATATCCTTTTGATTACTAATTTGTTAATGATTATTTAAAATGGGATTATATAATGTATGTTCCTCTGGAGAAGCCTGGGTTCCAGGCTTACAGTAGAGTATCTTATTTTAATTTAGTCTTTATGTCTTCCCTGGC
Source organism: Callithrix jacchus (assembly GCF_049354715.1). Classification (NCBI taxonomy): domain Eukaryota; kingdom Metazoa; phylum Chordata; class Mammalia; order Primates; family Cebidae; genus Callithrix; species Callithrix jacchus. Next base: position 128,041,000 of record NC_133512.1, read on the forward strand.
TAACAAAGGGAGGAAACTATAAGTTCTCTTAAAAAGAAATATTTTCTTCTTATCTCCCATGAAAATAGACTGTTACTTAAAAATATGACTCATTTTTGTGATTCCATATTTATATTTAACAGCTCATTTCTTGGAGTTAAACAAAGTCTAGAAAAGATTCTAACAGTAATCCCTGCACACTATACCCATTTTTAAATACAAGATTTAGGCTTCCCACCTCAAGTTATGTCAATCCTCACCCCCTCACTGATTTTTTTTTTTTTTTTTTTTTTTTTTTTTTGTAATGGAGTTTTGTTCTTGTTGCCCAGGCTGGATGCAATGGCATGATCTCTGACTACCACAACCTCTTGGGTTCAATCAATTCTCCTGCCTCAGCCTCCCGAGTATCTGGGGTTACAGGCATGCACCACCATGCCCAGCTAACTTTGTATTGTTAGTAGAGATGGGATTTCTCCATGTTGGTCAGGTTGGTCTTGGCCTCTGACCTCAGGTGATCCACCCACCTCAGCCTCCCAAAGTGCTGGGATCACCGGTGTGAGCCACCACACCTGGCCGTCAATCCCCTTCTTAGAGCATACTTTGTTAAGTTTTTTGGAGTGGTCACTGTGGAATCTTTTCTCTTCTCCCAACCACTGGAACCCCTTTTGTTCTCCAAAGCTACAGGCAGCCCTTCTGGTTGTTTGGGAAATTTGTGATCTCCTAGCTTCTGCAAAAGAGAGAGGTGGGTAGGTAGGTTGTGTGTGTGTGTGTGTGTGTGTGTGTGTGTGTGTGTGTGTGTGTGTGTGTGTGTCTTTTTATATTTTGGATAATTTTTTTAAAAACTGTGGAATCTAGGGTAACTTTATGCCCCAGTATTCATACTGAAAAGAACAGATGCAGCATTTCTCCAAACAGCTTCTCTCAGCTTCCAAAGTCTCCTCACAAGGGAACTAGAAGTCACAAAAATATCATCTACATGATGTAGTCTGACAGATTTTGGTTACAACACAATTATTTCATATTTTTGGCTCATACTACTCTTCAGGAAGAATATGCATAATGTAAGCATTTCCATTTAATAGAATTTTAGCAACACCAGGCTCCCATGTTTGGTTTTGGTTTTAATCATATCCAGAACTAGAAAAAATCAGAGTGAATGCAGAGATGTGTCTTTCCCTTGCTAATCTAAAACTATTGCATCAAACTCTATTTTCTTAGAGATATTTTTCAAAAACTCTTAGAGATCTGTTACAAAGGTACTCTCTAAAGCTTCATCTGAAGTATTTTATCACAACTGTTCATTCATAGTATGTAGATAATACCAGAATATTCAGATAACTCTTTAATTAAAAAGTGACTTTAAGTAATATATAATAAGTTAGCAGTTGACACTCAGTAATAAAATTGTTATCATTGTTTTCCCCAAGGTTTTTATGCTGAAAGATACTGAAAAGCATCAAGAATCCACTTTGTAACAGTATATGCAATAAGAACTAATTCAATTTAATAGAGATCACCACAGCAGTTGCTTTCTTTTCAGGGAAATTATATAGTCTTTTAGTTAATGTATGAATCAATATGTAATTATACTAAATTTTTCTCTGCACAAGTCAATGATGACTTGGAATAATCATCTGTTAGAAGACTTCAGAAAGATGTTAAAGAACCTTTTAGATCATTTGCAAAATTACAAAGTTCAGTAGTTTTCACGAGCATTGGCCTCAAATATTCTTTTATAACAGTTCTGAAAAATCTCCTCATCCTGCTTACTTCAACACAAATAGATGCATGTATACACAAACTTGCTCACACATGTGTGCACACATATGAAAATATATATTCATCCATACAGGCACAATACATGAGTATATGTTAGAAAACACTGAGTTACATTTCTAATTCATTATATAGAGTGATCCAAGCACTCTATATAAACATAAATTAGTTTCTAATTTTAATACAAATTTCTATCATATAAAATACTGAGAGTTGAAAAATGTGATTATTTTCTGTTTTGTTAAGTTAAAAATATGTCCATATATCTAGTGATCTTAGTACACTAGCATCTCATGGGATAGATTTTAAAAATTTAAATCTTTCATTCATACTAAAATGTTAAGGATTGTTCATTCTGAACTCTAACACTGATGTAGTTTTATTCAACTGTTACTTTAATCAGATCATTCTGTGTTACATATATCTAAAGCATCTTCTATGCTATTTTCTATGCAAAGCTCTATGAAAGGAGAATTCCTTTCAATTCTCTTAAAATAACTTTACTCTGGCTATTCTCTCTGCCAGGAAGTTTCTACCCCAGGTCTTCAGTGAGGGCTCCTTTTGCAAATGCTACTAAAATACATTCTAGATACTTCGTTAACTATAATAAAATTTATCCTCATACCTCTTACTTTTTGTAATTTATTATTATTTATTATCTTCATATATCTTACTATTTGAAATTTTCCTGGTCATGCATTTACTTCTCAACTGTCTCCACTAATAATATTTAACTTCACAAAAGCAGATACTTTCTTTTTTTTCATTGCTAAATCTTCAGTCTCTAAATTGCATGTGGTATAGCATAAGCATGCACTAAATACTTCAAGAAAAATTAATCGGTGAATTAGGAAATTAGAATTTAGTATCCCACATGAAACATTCAATAAATGGTACCTGTATTAACATACATACAAAAGAATAGTAATAGAATTAATAGTTTCAAGATAAAAAATAATCAAAATATCTATGTTTTAATATGTAATCCCAATAAATGTAATGAAAACTTGGAAATAATAAAGATATTTTATGTGATTCTATTTGGTTCTTCGTATATATTCAAATATTTGCTTACATGGTTTCCTCTTTATGATTGGTCTGTACCCTCTCCTCGTCTTTCTGGTATCCATCGATATGAGTCCCCTGGAGCATGGAACACTCCCCTATATACCACAGCATCTGGCAAAACCTATTCCTCTCTGTGGAGGCTTTTCCTGGCTATTCATCCTCCTACAATTTACCCAGGCCATGGAAGCAATGTTGATAAGCCTGTACAAACCTTCTCCATATGTTCATGCATAGCTGCTCCCTATGCCCTTCTACTAGGGCCAGTATCTTTTCAGGTTCAAAATGGTCATTATACTATTTCCTGCTTAAATCGCCTACTCACAAATTGTATTGATGCCTCTATGTTCCCTGTTGACACAATTCTTGTTGTTCATCAACCCCCTTACGTTATGCTTCCTGTAAGTATCTCAGGTCCTTGGTATGATGAACATTCATACTCTCTGTTTTATAAAACCCAATCTCTGCTCCTTTGGCGTCAAAAACGTTTCCTTGGTATACTCATTGCTGAAATTATAGCCATTGTGTCTGTAATAGCTTCTACAGCTACAGCTGCTGTTAGTATTTCAAAATCCGTTAATACTGCTGTATATGTGAATCATTTAGCCAAAAATGTTTCTATTGCTATGGGATCTCAAATGTCTATTGATGACAAGTTAGAAGCTAAACTAAATGCCTTAGAACAAACTGTAACCATCTTAGGAGACAAAGTGTATAACTTGCAAAATCGACTTTCATTTAGATGTCATGCTCACTATAAATATATATGTGTAACCAGCGCTCCTTACAATGACTCCCAGTGGCAGAGGCCGCTTATTAAGGCCCATTTACAGGGCATCTGGTCTCATAACAATCTCTCTCTTGACATCTCACGTTTGCAGCAAGAAATTTCGGCCATTGACCTTTCTCGATCACAATTACCTAATGATGATTTTATTGCTCACAGTTTTGTTGATGCAACGTCCTCTTGAATAAATCAATTTCATCTCCCTTCCTTTTCATCTCTGCTTGCCATTGCTGTCTGTGTTCTTATATTGCTAATGTGCCTGCCATGTGTCTTCCATCTCGTGTTCTCCACCCTCCGAGACATGCAACTGAAGCTGTTTACACTTCATTTGCAAAGTAAAAAAAACGGGAAATGTAGTGTTCACGTCAAGGGCTCGAGACAGCTAGTTGACTCGCCCCAGTTTGGCTGCTGGACCTGTCTGCATTTCCCCACCTCGAGGGCTGTCGAGTGAGACAAAGGGCCGCGAGCTGAGTCACTGAAGCAACAACAGAATGCAAGGCAAAAGTCTGCAGTTTATGAGGACATTGTGCTGTCTGCTTCCGTGTCCCCATCAGTCTCTGTGTAAACAATAAACTTACTGCAATTGAGATGCTTAAGAGGAGCAGAGACCTCTGCCCATATTTTCCCTGGAGCTAAGCCTTTGTTTTAGCTCCTGGTGAAAACAAGTCTCACAAGCCACCTTAAGGGCGCCATTGTATCTTTGAAATGTAAAAATCTTTGAAATGTAAACTACTACCACAAGCCCCCTTAAACTGCTGTCTGAGCAGATATTACAAGCCCCTGATAACTATTTTTTAAAGGAGTTTCTATTTCCTTTCTGTTTACCCCTTTTCTTTCTACTGAGATAATGTAAATGTAAACAAGAAAAAAGATATAAAAGCTGTAACCCACAAAAATAAACTTGCTGTGTTTTGACCATAATTTTCACGCAGCCCTCCAGAAAAGAAAAAATTAAAATAAAGGCATTTAATTATCGATGTATACATGAGCAGTTTTACATAAATGGTTAAACATGGTTTGGATAAACTACTGAAGAATTGTATTTTCTCACAAAATAAAAATATCTTCAGATTGTTAAGGGCAGCCAATGACCTATGAACTAAATATCAGAGGAAGGGTAAGAGGATTGAGCAGAATTCCAGTATCACATATTATGGAAGTGAATGAAATCAAACACTGTTGTATCCTATTGATATGTTCTGTCATCTTCACTCTTTTACCCCTTTGCTATTTACCATCAACTTCTCTCTGGTGATTTATCCTGTTGCTTCATGTGCTCACTGTTATTACCCCTCTTGTAATCTCTGTACATAATCTCTCAATCTCTCTTCTCATCCCTTATTATTATTTTCTAATTTTTCTTGAGGTGCAGTCTCACTCTGTCACCCAGGCTGGATATAATAATTGCAAAGCATATAGGTATCTAACAATAGGTCTCCAAAATACATGAAGCAAGACTGGCAGAGTTGAAGAGAGAAATAGATCATTCAACAATAAAAGTTATATCCTTCAATACTCCCCTTTCAAAAATGGATACAACAATTAGGCAGAAGAACAACAGATAAATAGAAGAGACAAATAACACTATAAACCAACTAAAACTAACAAATAGAACACCCAAAAAGAGCAGAAGAAACATCCTCTCATGTTTATATAAAACATTCTCCAGGACAGATCATATTCTACCATAAAACATGCCTCCATCAATTAAAAATTACTGAAATAATAAAGTATACTTTCCCACCACAGTAGATAAAATTAGATATTGATAACAGAAACAAAATTTAAAAATTCATGAAATGTGAAAATTATGTGATCAACAGATTCAGGAAAAAGACAACAAGGAGACTAGAGATAAATAAAAACAAAAACACATCAAATTGAAATTATGTAATGCAGTAAAAACAGTGCTCACAGGAAAATGTATAGCTATAAACATTTGTTTAGAAAAAGGGAAAACACCCTCAAATTAATAACCCAACTTTCTACTTTAAGACAATGTGAAAAAGAGAAAAATAAATATGAAACAAGTAGAAAGAAAAAGTAATGCTTAGGGTAGAAATAAATAAAATCAAGAATAGAAAAATCTGTAGAGGAAATCAAAATCAAAAGGTGATTCTTGCAAAAATTCAGCAAGGTTAACAAAGCTACCTAGACTAACCAATAGAAAAAGAGAGAAAAGTTACTAAAATTAGCATTAAGAAGAGAGGACACAACTTCTAGTCTTACAGAAATAAAAATTACTGGAATATAATACCTGCCAATAAATTAAATAACGTAGGTGAAATAGGGAAATGTGCACAAAGACACAGACTACCAAAACTGACTCAAGAAGAAATAGAAAATCTGTATACACCTATAAGAAGTAAAGAGATTGAATATGTAATCAAAAATCTACCGACAAAGATAAGTCCAATGCCCAGAAGACTTCACCAGTGAGTTCTATCAACAATTAAGGAATAATAAACAAACTCTTCCAAAAATTAAAAGAGCAGGGAATACTTTCTACTTCATGCTATGAGGACAGTATTATCTTAATACCAAAACCAGGCAAAAATATCACAAAAATAAAACTACACATTCTCTATAATGACGATAGATGCATCCTAAACAAAATTTAGATATTTAACACATTAAAAAATGATTATTCATTTTTTATGAATAATACGACCAAGTATTTTTCCCAGGAATGGAAGACTGCCTTAATATTAAAAACAAATTACTATATTGTACCATATCAACAAAATAAAGGCAAACCGCATGATTATCTCAACAGCTATAGAAAAGTCATTCAACAAAACCCAATACCGCTTCATAATAAAAAGACTCATAAAGTCAGAAATGAAGGGAAATTCCCCAACTTGATAAAAAACATCTAGTAAACATCACCCTCAATGAAGAAAGACTGAAATTTTCTGCCTAAGATCAAGATAAAACAAAGATTTTCTTCTTACCACTTTTACTCAGCATTGCACTGCAGAAACAAGGCAGTGCAATTAGGCAAGAAAATAAAATAAAGGACATCCAGATTTTAAAAAGAAGCAGTAAAAATACCTCTATTAGCAGGTAGCAAGGTGTACAGGAAATCCTGGAGGATCCACTAAAAAGCTGTAAGAAAAAAATAAACATTTCATCAATGTTGCAGGATACAAGATTATACAAAAAATCAATCCCATTTCTAATTTGCAATGAATCTGAAAATGAAATTAAGAAAATAATTTTGCTGCATGGCAAAAGAAATAGTCATTAGAGTGAATTGGCAACCAACAGAATGGGAAAAAATTTTTGCAGTCTACCCATCTGACAAAGGGCTGATATCCAGAATTTACAAAGAACTAAAACAGATTTACAAGAAAAACAAACAAACAAACCCATTCAAAAGTGGGCCAAGGATATGAACAGACACTTTACAAAAGAAGACATACATGAGGCCAACAAACATATGAAAAAACGCTCATCATCACTGGTCATTAGAGAAATGCAAATCGAAACTACATTGAGATACCATCTCACGCCAGTTAGAACGGCGATCATTAAAAAATCTGGAGACAACAGATGCTGGAGAGGATGTGGAGAAATAGGAACACTTTTACAGTGTTGGTGGGAGTGTAAATTAGTTCAACCATTGTGGAAGATGGTGTGGCAACTCCTCCAGGACCTAGAAATAGAAATTCCATTTGACTCAGCAATCCCATCCCTGGGTATATATTCAAAGGATTATAAATTGTTCTACTATAAGGACACGTGCACACAAATGTTCATTGCAGCACTGTTTACAATAGCAAAAACCTGGAACCAACCCAAATGCCCATCGATGATAGACTGGATTGGGAAAATGTGGCACATATACACCATGGAATATTATGCAGCCATCAAAAACGATGAATTTGTGCCCTTTGGAGGGACATGGATGAACCTGGAGACCATCATTCTCAGCAAACTGACACAAGAACAGAAAATCAAACACCACATGTTCTCACTCATAGGTAGGTGTTGAAAAATGAGAACACATGGACACAGGGAGGGGAGCATCACACACTGGGGTCTGTTGTGGGGAAAGAGGGGAGGGACAGCTGGGGGTGGAGAATTGGGGTTAGATAGCATAGGGAGAAATGCTAGATATCGGTGATGGGGAGGAAGGCAGCAAATGACACTGCCATGTGTGTACCTATGCAACAATCTTTCATGTTCTTCACATGTAGCCCAAAACCTAAAATACAATTAAAAAAATAAAAAAATAATAATTTTGTTTACAAGAACATCACAACATATACTTGGAAGAAAATTTAACAAAATAAATGTAAGATTTTTACTCTGTGCTATGACCTAATTTTTTTCGTTACCCCCAAAATGTATATGTTGAAATCTTAACCTACCAGGTATTAGGACATGGGGCCTTTGAGAAGTGACTGGGATTAGTATTTTTATATAGGAGATCCCAGAGACTAGTTAGTCCTTTACAGTACATGACAAGACAGCAAGAAAACACCACCTATGAGACAAAAGATGAACCATCATTAGCCATCATTTCTGTCTTGATCTTGGACTTCCCATCTTTCACAAATATGATAAATAAATTTATATTGTAAATAACCTATTTATAATTTAACATAATCATTACAAATTTCCAACTGTTTTATTTCCAGTCATTGACTGGTATTAAAAATCATGCGGAAGTCTGAGTGATAATAATCAAAGGATCCTGAAAAAAAGGCAGTTAACGCATTCATAATTCCCAACTTCAAATATTACTCCAAAGCTTCATTTATCAGTATGATACTGGCATAAAGACAACTATATTGACTTTCTCTCTTTTTTAAATCTTCAGAAATATCACCTTGAGTTAGCAGAGACATCGGATATTTAGACACAAAATTAAAATAGTAAAGAATAAAGTAAAATTGCCTTCCAAATGCAAAAAGATGTTCTGGAAACAAACTAAATTGACAGGCATCCTCAGAAAAAATATAATAGAACTGTTTGAAAAAGAAAGTTTCAGTTAAATAATGTTTTACTCTTTTATCATTATTTGAAATATATTAAATACCTGTAATTAAAAGTAATAGCAGGACATAATTTTTTATTTAATTTTTGATAAATCAAATCTTATAATACCTTGGGATAATTTTTCCAAATTGTATTATATTTATATCCTTATAATTCCTTATACTGCCACCCCTTCCAGGGTCAATGCAGAAGATTTATCTGAAGGGATAGAGGTACAGCTACGTACCAGGCAGGGTGATCTTATTGCGCCTTATAGGTACCTGGAGAAGGGCTTGTTATAACACAATCACTAGAATTTCTTATCTGGGGTATATCCCAAGAATATACATGCCTCATAAGTTTCCAGGTGATGCTGAAGCTATCAATCCGGGCAACAAAATGTGAGAACAACTAGACCAGGTTATTATTTGAACTTTTGAGTCTCCTAGAGAAGGAGCCAGATAGCTGCATGTGAAGCCACGTTGAATACTTTAGATCAACCCTGGATAAATACTGCTCAACCCTCTAAAATACAACCCTTATGTATTTTATCCAGTGTTCTTGGTCTATCTCATATGGAGGAAAAGCATCATAAGACTGAGCTGGGTCCCAAATTCCTGACTCAGAAAGCAATAAGGTAAAGAGCATGGTATCTGTTTTAAGCCCTAAGTTTTGTGGTCAGTTGTTACACAGCAATAGACAGCCTGAATATCTAAGTATGTACATATGAGGACAGGCTCCAACTTTTTAATGCACTAGAATTTCAGCAGGTGTCAGCATTTTTGAGAAAAGTCCAGTAAACTATCTGGGAGATGACCTAAGAAGATCCAGAACCCTGCTTGTGGCTCTGGCCAACTTGTTAGATTTTTTGTTCCTTGTGCCAAGGTGCTGCCACCAGCTCCCTGGATAAAGAAAAGCCCAAATAGCAATATTTTCACTAATCATGATGGTATTTTTATTTAATGATAATGTACCTCTTTATTGGCAGGGGCAAGGTAAAAAAACATTCTAGATAAACTTGTACTTTTATGTTTTACTTGTTTTACTTTATTCCAAAGAGAAACAAATAAGTTTAGATGACTGACCCAAGTTGATATCTGAATTCATAACTTAATTTTATTTAGCATGTTTACCTATGTTAATCAAAATCTTATTTTTTGCTACAACATTATCTGTTTTTCTCATTATATGTAGGATAATTATGTTTCTCTTGTCTGCTTTCATCTCTCTCATCTGCTTTCATACGAAACTTAAGTAAATTGTCTATAGGAAAGATATTACACTCAGATATGCAAATATAATAATGAGAATGACATCTGATATCTAAATTAAACACTAGGTTCTAACAAGCAAAAGCAAATTCTATACCAGTTACTGAATTCAATAATTGTGTAGGGAGAGAAAGGCTAGCAGTGCTAGGGAAGGTCATTAATTTCTTATTAAATAAAGGCCTCTGGAGAGATCAGTTTACCAGCCTAACCTCAAAGGCTGGAGCTGTCTCATGTGTGTGTGCACGCGTGCATACACACACGCGCACACCTGTGTGATGCTTTGATTAATTTCTTCTGTAAATCATTCACAACTACCATGTTCTACATATATAGAGACCAGTTAAAATCCTCCAATTAGTAAAGACTTATATTCTTCTTCAAAACAAAACTCGATAGTATTATTTTGTTTTTGCATTCATTTCACAGCTTTTAGTCTGAACTCAAACTGCATTAGTGAAAACAGGGTCCTTAGAATCTGTCAACAGTGAGTGGCCAACTGGCAGCTCTGAATGACACATAGACAACAGTAGCCAACTATCGGGATAATAAATATATACTATGAATATCTACTTAGTCTCTTGATAATGTTTTCCATTTTGTAAAATCATTTCTTTATAGAGAAATAGATCATTTTCATTCCCAAATGATTATATATATATATTCATTCAGTAGTGTGTGTAAAAGCCAGTGTATACTGACATATAAATGGTAATTACTAATTTCAGAATTTAGAAAGTATTGTTAAATACAGCTATTATTAAAAATAAATTATATAAACATACATAAATTTTTCTAGGTATAAAAATAATTGATATTAAAAGCTCATTTCCTGATTATTTTTGCATGTCATAAATTACATATATGCTCGAGATTTACATATATTGCATCTGTATGGCAGAAATACTACATAATGGTGTACTTCTGTACCTCTTTATCTTCCTTTGTTCAGTGATATTACATTTATAACTTGGAATTGGCCAGAAGAGGAATAAGTCAACCACCAAAGTCAGCAAACACATGGACTGAGGCTATTTTTCCTTAAGAATCAATTGTACGCCATTGTATATAATTATATGATTATTCTTATTAATTCTCAATGATCATCATGTCAGTAACATCAACATAGCTGACATACAAGTCAGACAGATGAAGATAAAAATATGAACTTTATTAATGATGACGTTATTTGCATAAGCTGCTAAAGTCTGAAGACAAATGTGCTTTTTAGTTTTTTAATGAATAATTAGATAGATTTACTCCTGCTCTCCAACCCAGCTGATATCTGCAAGCTACCCTTGAGCAATTGATTCTGAATGCAGCCTCTCTTTGGACAGACAATTCTAGGGATCTAGAACAGAGAGAAGAAAGGCTGAGCCAAACATGCTCTGTAACTTCTCTCTAAGTCAGAGTATCAATTAGTTTATGTTTGACTGCTTGGCACTAAAAAAGCCAAAATAACAATGGGTAAACAACATAGAGCCCATGTCATGACAGTTCGGAGGTATGTATACTATGGGTGCTGGGCTCTGTTTACTTGCTATTCTGCCATCCTGAAAAACTCACTTCCTGATCCAAGGTGACTTCAGGAGCACCACCTCCTATGCATTCAGCCAGCAGGGAAGATAAAAGAAAGGAAACTCATCCTTCCTTTTAATGGGACTTCCTAAAACACCACACAACCTTTTTCCTTCTCATCAGTGAAAACTTAGTCACATGGCCACAACTAGCTGCAATGAAAACTGGTCAATAGAGTCTTTAGTTAGGCACACGGAAGCTCAGAATAAATTTTATATTTGATAATAAAAAATGAGAAAGGGAATGACATATGGTGAAATCTTTGCCATACTCCCCAATTACATAATTAATTGAATTGGAAAAGAGGCTAGATATGTCAATGTAGCTGAAAACTAAACCTAGAAATATAGGGCATAATAAATGTGTTCTATCACAATATGTGTTTTTTTTTTCCACTAGTTGAATCTATTACAATGAAGATATGGAAAACTCATTCATAAGAGAGCATATAAAATGCAAAGCAACTGCAAGTGACTCCACAAAAATAATTAAAGAACTATACACATAAACTAAAGAATTCTGATAATTGGTTTGTAACATAGGGGGTAGAAATTACATATTCCTACAAAGTATACCATATTTATGACTTAAAAGTTAGTATTTTTAATATGTAATTGTGACTCTAATTGTCACATATTTGGAAGAAAAATGTATATTACAAGAGGGTTAAACTATGGTTTATTATAAATAAAAAACAATTTGATTATACTACATTATCAATTATTACCAAAATTGGATTAAAAGAACATGATACATCTTTAAGAATGGGCTGTGATAATTGGATAAAAATAATATTTGAACAAACAGACTGTGAACTAAAACTGATTTTTCTGAAGAAGTTTAGTGTGTTTATAGTGTGTCTTTCCAAGTAGCTCACTCATTATAGTATGCATTTGTGTATCAAACAGTTTCTTTATAAAGAGCATAAGTTTTATCATCATTTTAATACTTGCCTAAATTTTGGCACATTCTGAAATACTGATGTCTGGATTAATGAGATTTTACTCTAAATTCTGATTTTTACAAGGACACAGAAAGTTTCACAGTCAGTAAATACTTTTCCATTCTTGATGAAATGCCTGAAATAAGTATTATGTCATTATAAAGTAATTCCAACTAGAAGAGAATATTGAATGTGTCTTAATATTCTCTGGTAATGAGACTTTGCAGTACTTTTGTAAGCATCAATGCAGAGACACTTAACATTATGTGATTAAGTTAGCATGTTTAAAACATTTATTTCTATGCAACTAGCAATGAATCAGCATGTTTATAGATGCTGCTGTGGAAGAATAATCTTCATCTACAGAAGTTTTAACATTTGCCTAATATGATGCCCTTGCTCCACGATTTCATTTGTGTTCAACTTCAACATATGAATCATTTTTAATCAGAGAAAATGAGCATAATAATCAAATGCAAAGCAGCACAGGCTGATAGTGAATGTTTGTTCTAATGAGAACTTCTGCTTATGTCAGATAATTTAGCTTTCAAAAATATAACTGATGATTAAGTCAAGGAAAAGTCTAAGCAAATCTGCAGGAAGTTAGAAAAACTCCCCTATATCTTTATGCATTTCCTCATCATTAGAAAGGTCACAGTTCTCTGGTGCCACAAGTCCAGCCACAGCATATGCCTTATCGACTTTCAATCTGTGTATATCCCTTCAATTAATATATAGAATCATGTTAAAAACACTAACAAAAATTCATTTGATTTAGCTCCACTCATTTGTTGAGTATGCAAGGTTAAAGAATTTTAATTAAACATGGTGGTAAATTTTGAATGTTTTTACATCCATTCTTCTATCCTCCAGACATTGTTCAAAAGACCTGAATGTTAACAGTGTCTAGGCTCATTTTCAATTACATAAACCATACATAGAGTGACTAAGCTCAGGCAAGAAAAAAAATGGGCAAATTATGTAATATGAGAAATGATTAATTTCTTTTTTTTTCTTTTGAGCAGGAGAACAGATAAGCTTTTGAGGGTTGTTAACTGAAATTTCCTCTTAGCTTTCAGAACCTAAAAAACTGATACATCAAATAAGGTATGGTTACAGAAAAAAGACCAATTATGGGTTTTAAAATATTGTAAAAAGTCAATGATGTACTTATGCAACAATCTTGGATGTTCTTCACACATACCCCAAAACCTAAATTGCAATAAAAAAAGTCTATGATTTATTCTTACTCTTAAATAGATTTAGACTATAATGATCAAAATAGTAAAGTCAGATACAAAGAAAAGAATATGACATAAAATTGGGAATTACTTTTGAATTTTGCTAAATTAAAACTGTCAGATTAGGCACTTCCTTACTTCTCATTTAGAATAAGTGGGATCCTCAGACACTAAACTTAGACAAAATTTTGGAGTGTTCAGCATGGACATTGGGATGGTACTAAACTGATACCAGAGTTGCACAGTTGAGTATGGAAGATAGAGAAAACATAGTATCAAAAGTCAGGTACAGACCTGGCTTCCACCTATAGAAGGCAGGAATTATTGCTTTCAATATAAAAAAAGGAAAAGTTCAGCAACATATAAAATCGTAATTTTTGGAGTCTTTCTGAGAGCTGAGATTGCACGTTAACCAATTAGTCTAAAATACAAGAAAACGCAAGCTCCTCCAAGAAAAGATAGCACATGAACATAGACTCATACAGAACAAAGAATGGGAGTAAGGCTAGGCCACCATGCTAGAAGTTAAGAATTAATCTATTTTTTTTAACAAATTGCTAATAGTCAAGTGTGAATTAGTGTGGTAGCATGGAGATGCTTGTATCCTAATACAAAAGTATATTTATTAACCCAATCACAGGCTCTTCTCCAAGGAGTATAATTGAGTACTTAGGTGAAAGAACATGGGCGGGTGGGTATTGGACAAAGTCTCCATCAGTGATGCTGGGTTGGGGGAAAGGGACTGGTCACTACTCAAGAAAGGAATAAAGCCCTACAGAAAGCCCTTCCTGGATTACTACTTCCACAAGATAAAACCATTAAGCTGATATGGAAAGGAAAACAAATCTGCTGTACCCCAAGACAGTTGGTAAGACCCACGGTGGCCAGGAGAAGAGGAAATGATATGCCGTATCCCAGCAAAACAAGGTCATGGAAACACCTTTGTCCGGACCACAGAAAAACACTTACCATTAGTGAAAACTGAGAAAGCCCTACTCCAAAGAACTAGAAACCGAGAGATTGCCTGTGTCTGAATCTAGGTCACCACAAACAATATTCTCATTCTAGCACAGGCTACAAAATGTTAATCTTCTACTGGCGGGGAGGATAAAGCATAGAGACAAACTCTTTGAGAATATAGTGAGAAAAGTCCTAAAGCTGAGGGTAGAGAAGCATAAAAATCCCTTCCATAATCCAGCCCTCACCTTATGCACTAGTTAACACTAAGTAAATTATAAAAACAGTGGTACACACCAAGATAACATAAATAATATCAACACCCAAATTTAGGTCAACTTCTGGCTATATAAATTCAATTCCCTGGTAAAGTCATAGGAGACACGAAGTCATGCCCATACTCAAGCAATTAAAATACTACCTTGGTCTCTACATTCCAATATACAATGTTTGACTTTTAACAAAATACTGTAGGATATGCAGAAAAGCAAGAAGAGAATGACCCATCAACAAGAAACAAGGTACTTAACAGATTCAGACTTGGATATGGCCCAATTGTTGGAACTATCAGATAAAGAATTTAGAAAAAATATAATTACGATATTCAAGACAATGATAAAAATAGATACAATGTGTATGAACAGATGAAAAATACAGATGGGAAATTGAAACTATAAGAAACAATTAAATTAAAATGCTAGAAAACAATCCACATTAATAGATATGAACAATGTCTTTAAAGGATTCACTGTGTTACTTAAACAGACAAGATTCAGTAGACTTAAGGATAGGTCAGTAGAAAATATCCAAACTAGGCCAGGCCCGGTGGCTCATGCCTATAATCCCACCACTTTGGGAAGCCAAGGCAGGTGGATCACGAGGTGAAGAGATCGAGACCATCCTGGTCAACATGGTGAAACCCTGTCTCTACTAAAGGCTGGGCATGGTGGTGCACACCTGTAGTCCCAGCTACTCGGGAGGCTGAGGCAGGAGAATTGCTTGAACCCAGGAGGCGGAGGTTGCAGTAGAATTGCTTGAACCCAGGAGGCGGAGGTTGCAGTGAGCCGAGATTGCGCCACTACACTCCAGCCTGAGGAACAAGAGCGAAACTCTGTCTCAAAAAAAAAAAAAGAAAAAGAAAAAGAAAATATCGAAACTAAAACACAAACTGAAAAATAATAGTTAAAAATACATTTTAAAATCCAAAAACAATAGCACTGAAAAGTTTTTGGAGACAATATCAAATAGTTTAGCATATGTATAATTGTTCTCTGTGAGAGAAGAGAGAGAAAATAGGTAATAAGAACTATTAAATGAGTTAATGGCTTGAAATTTTTCAAAAATAATACAATACATTAAACTATAGAAGTAAGAATATCAGGGACCCTAATCAGGATAGATAGCACCCTCCTCCCCCTCCAAATTTAAAACCCCTAGATGCATAATATCTAATTTCTAAATATCAAAGATAAAATATTGAAGACAACCAGAGATAAAGGCACACTACATACAGAAAAACTGTGATAACAATTTTATCAAATATCTTGCTAAAAATATAAATGTCAGAAGACAACAAAGTGCCATCATTATAGTACTTTTTAAAAAAATCTTTCCACTTAGAATTCTATATTCTATGAAAATATCATTCAAAAATTAAGGAGTCATAATAGCAGTTTCAGACAAACAATACCTGCTAGTATAGTTTGTTACTAGCAGCCTTGCATTTTAGGAATTATGAAAGAAAACTTTTCAGGCATAGGATTATTACCAGCATATACATGAAAAAATGAAGACCTTCACAAAGACTTAAAATCTATGTAAACATATTAAGCGTTTTAAATTATTTTTCACCAAGCAATTATTTCTGACTATAGAAGAATTAGAAGGAAAAGTATAAGTGTATATCATCCTAAATTAAAATATTTTACAAAAAGTTGCAAAAGATTGGAAAGAAGGAATTATGTGCCTACTAGTGTAGGATTCTTATACTACATATAAAGAAGTATAATTTTGTTTGAAGAGAGACTAAAATTAGTCAATATTACTTAATATGTTAAACATAACCATTAAAATATGAGAAAGAAATTAGTAACCATAATAGTAAATATTTTTTAAAAATCAAAATCGGTAGAATAAAGGGAAAATATAACAGAGAACTGACAGAAAAAATTGATTTTAATCCAACAATGACTGCACTGAATATAATTGATCTAAACACAGAACGTCAAGTTTGTATAAAGTACTCAGACTCAAATATATACTTGATAGAAAAACTACCTTAAACTTAAAACAGTTAAAAAGTAAATAAAGTGACTATATATTTCAGAATTTAAAAAACCACCAAAAATAAACAGAAACATTGCATCCTGATAAAGAGACAATATGCCATGAACATGTAACAACTGTAAAGTGTATAGATCTAAATACAGCTTCAAGTGCACACACACACACACACACACACACAATTGAGAGAACTCAAAGGAGACATTAAAAAATGCAATTGTCATTGGAGCCACAATGCTTCTACCACTAAAAATGTAGGTTTAAAATCAGTAAGGATATAAAAGCCTGAACACTACTTCCAAAAAAATAGACTTAACAGGCAATTAATAATCCTGTGCATAATAACAGGCAAAATAGATATTTTCTGAAGAGCACATGGAACAATAACAAAAACAGACCATGTTCTGGGCCATCAAAATAATTCCTTAAAATAATACAAGATATACTATCTGACCATAGCAGAATTAAATTAGAAATCAAAACCAGAAATATAGCTAGAAAATTAACAAATATTTTGAAATTAAACAAAACATTTCCAAATAACTTATTATTCACAAAAGCATCAGAATGAAAATTAGAAAGCATTTAATTTGAATGAAAATTGAATATAACTTATTCAAATATGTGGGATGAAGTTAACATAGTGCTTAAAAGAGAAGATACAGCATTAATTACTCATGTGTGCATATAGTAGAAAAGAAGAAAGGCCTCAAATCAGTTATCTAGGTTTTTAGCTTAGAAAACTTTAAAAAGAATAACCAATCTAATCCAAAGCAAACAACAGGAAGAAAAAAATATGAAAAATTCAATGTATTTGAAAAAAAATCTAAACAATAGAGAAAATTAATATAATCAAAAGCTGATTATTTAAAAAAGAACAAGTGAGAAAATATCACCAAAAAAAAAGATAAAACAAAACTCACCAATGTAAAGAAATAGTCTACATTCACTGAAAACTCTACAATCATTTAAAGTATAACACAGACATTTATAGTAAAATAAATAGCAAATAACAATACCATCACAAGAAATGTATGCCTCAAATTTTGACAATTTTGATGAGACAGACAAATTCCTCAAAAGAAATAATCTACTAAACTTACTGAATAAGAAATGGATCAACTGAACAGTAAATTAAATAAACACATTAAATGTGTAGTTTTAAAACTTCCAAATAAATTTCCAGACCATTTCTGCACAGTGGTACTTAAAATTTCCCCAGGTCAACTGAATGTACACTCAGATTTAAAAATTCCTGCCCTTGGCTCTACATCAAGAGTTTGTAGGAGTTTTTGGTGAGCCAGGAGATGATTGTGAGGATTAATTAAAAATTCTGGAGCAGCTGGCATGTTTCATTAATCTCTAACAATGAAAAGTCAAGGTATTTGTTTAGGGTAGAAATTTCAGGCTGAATTGATAAGTGAGGAAAACCCAGGATACTTCCCAGGGTCAATAATTCTCAGCCAATGTTGAAACTGAATAAGAAACACGGGGGGTGAGACCCAGGAATCAGTAATTTTTAAACTTTCCATGTGTTATCAATACTAGCCAATTTTGAGAAACATGAGCCTGATGGGCAAATATCCTTAATGAGATTAGTGTTAAATCTTCATAAACACAGATGAGTAAAGTGTTTTAAAGAAAAGTATTTTGTATCAGAAAGCTGTCTTTACCTCAATTATGAAAAAAATCCACTTGTCTAAATATTTCGTCCATATTAAGAGGGGAACCTGTCTAAATATGTAGTCTGATTACCTTTGTAGCATTCTAGAAATCTCCCTTTCATGTGATCCTTGCCATGGATACATACTCTATAAATATTCTAAGGGAAGCAAAATTTTACATCTACCTTCCTGGAGTTTTTAACTTGGCCTGACAATTAAATTGACATGAAACAGATAACAGAAAAAAAAAACATACAAATTTATTTAATATTAATTTTATGTGACATGAAAGTCCTCATAAGAAAATACAGAGTCAAAGATAGAACGTAATGCTTATACTTTGTATTGCACAAAGAGCAGTAAGTTTAGTTTAAGTGGAGAGGCTAGAAGAGTTATTTTAATAGGTTCTATATAAAATTATTTTGGGCTCAACTTCCATTGTTATTTTCTTTCTAGTATAAAGAGAACAACATTCATCTGGGAGTTTTACCTCATGTTTTAAAGAAATAGTCAGATTTCAAATCTATATGCACGGGACGAAGATATCTTCGAAGGTCACAAATTTGTTAGTTAAACATCATATATTTGTAATAGTGAAACCTGTACTCAAAATATAAGCAGCTTGAAATTGGCTTTACCAATCTTGAAATTGGACCACAAGTGTCTTATATATGCAAATCTAATGTAAAACCCACAACTTGGACTCCATAGTTAAAATTATTTATGCATAGCATTCAAATGTGTGCATTAAATATGCTTCCACAGTAGAGTTTGAAAGACTACTATCTGATTTACGATTGAAAGCTGCCTATCTATAAAGTCTTGTACATACAAACTTTTTTATGAGCTATGAAATAAAACATTTTAAACTGAATATCTTGAAAAAGAAAGAAATAAGTAAGAAGGTCAAAGTGATCTTACACTTGCTATTTTTCAAGTGCCTTTAACTCAAAATGGTCAATATGCCAGAGTTATATATTTGGGGGTATTTGGAACATTTTGAAGGGTATCCTTGGCTTCTTCAATATCAGGGATTCTATATCAGATTTTTTTTTAAGAAAAAAGATAGCAATGCAGTTTTATGAAGAGACAAGACAGATGATCTTGAAGGTAAAAAATAATGCAGAGAAAAAATGAGAACATGCAAATATTCTAATCTGCATTTTTAAAATAAAATTTGTATCGAACATAAAACCATAAACAGGTAATTCAAGTAATTAGAAATGAGCAAGATCCCTACATTGTAAACTGTTATTACAGAGAAATGGGGAAAAAAAAACTAAATAAATGGAGAGAGACACTATGCCTATAAGTCAGAAAACTCAATAATATGAACATTTAAATTGACCGCCAATTATTTTATAGATTGAATGTAATTCCAGTAAAAATCCCAATAGACATTTTTATAAAAATTGATAAAACGATTCTAAATTTTTAAATGAGATGCAAACAACCTAGAGTTGACAAAATAACTATGAAAGAGAACGTTATTGGAAAGCACTGATTTAAAAATGTACTAAGAAGGTACAGTAATAAGCACAATGTCATAAAGATTTAAAGAAAGAATAATTGAACAAAATATCAACACATACAAATTTGAGCAAGATTCTGTGCATAACAAATATTTATTTTATTGTATTAGAGATGGAGTCTTACTCTGTCATCCAGCCTAGAGTACAGTAGTGTAAGCCTAGCTCACTGTAACCTCTAACCCCAGAACTCAAGTGATTCTCCCATCAGCCTCCTGAGCAGATAGGAGTACAGGTGTATGCCACCATGCTGGGATAATATTTCATTTTTGTAGAGATAGGGACTCACTGTGATGCCCAGGCTGATCTGGAACTCCTGGCCTCAAGTGATCCTCCCACCTCAACTTGCCAAAGTGCTGAGATTACAAACATGAGCCACCATGCTGGGACCAGGAAGACTCTTTTCAACAAATGGTGTTAGAACAATTATCCATTCATGTTATATCCTCCATGGAATAGAACTCTTAAATGTGTATCTTTTGTTCATGCAAAAATGAAATGAAAATGAATCCTAGGGTCAACTGTAAAATCTAAACTATAAACTGAAAGAAAACATAGAGTAAAGTATTTATGACTTAGAGCTAGGCAAATATTTCTTGTATATGATATAAAAGTATAATTCATCAAAGACAATATGGATTAAATGTACTTTATCAAAATTTAAAATTTCTACTCTTTTAAAAGATGCCATACAAAATCAAATAGACAGGTTAAAGACTGGGAGAAAACGTTTGAAAATTATGTATTTGATAAATAACTTGTACTCAAAAATCTCTAGCACAGGGACGTGATGAACATTTGGAGTAGTGTGTACCAAGGGTACCCTGGTTTGATCTTTGTACATTGTATGAACTGCAGTGAGACATAGCATGTGCCTCATAATAATTAGTTTTTTTAAAAAATAAACAAAATCAACTCTTTTTTAATGAATAGAAATTTTGAAATGATACTTTACCAAAAGAGATATTAATGCCAAATACATAAAAATTATGCTCAGGAAATGGCTTAAGAAACTTGTGGGGATAATGGATAGGTTCATTCTCCTGATTACAGCAGTGGTCTCTTGGATGCATAAATATGTCAAATTTACCTAATTGTAAAAACGCCACTTTGTAGGGACTAATTTGGTAGCAAAATATACCATTAACTGATATTAAGAATCCATTTGTTATACAGAACTCTGTAATAATATATGTAATAAATATGTTACAATACAAATTAAATGCAGAGACAAATCAGAGCTACCCTATGATTATAATAGTTCTCAATTCTCTGAGAGAATTAGTGAGAATAAATAACATTTTTGCATTGTTTTGAACTTTAAAAGAAGTAATCATTTGATGTTGGTTATTGTGTCTAATACCTGACATGTAAGATTGTTCATGTAAATTTTCTTAATTTTATGTAACTATATTTAATGAGAAAAACAGAATTTGGAGCAAACAAGCTAGTGGAAGCAATTAATGTGTGAAAGATTAACTTGGTGCATAAGAATGTCCCTGATAATATCATCATAGAATGAAGTACAAATTAGAAAATCTCTGAAAAGTATGATCCTGCTAAAGTCATGTCAATTATACACTCCTGCCTAGTAGCTATTCCACAGGAGAGTATCTAGAAATATAAAGTTCTCTTTGAAGATATTATATAATTTGAATCAAGAAAATAGAGGCAATACAATTTGTGTCAATTGTAACCTTACAAGAAAATTAGTAAAATGTAGACAATTCAAGACCTAACTTTTAACCAGCCAACTCTTTTTTATACACCCTCATAAAAATGGCATTAACAAAATGATACAAGAAAAGAAGGAAAAGCCCTATACAGTGCATAAATTGGACACCTATCTTCTAAGAAATTTTCTACAGCTTATAGCAGCAAATATTTACATTTATTGATAACTACTTTAAAAGCATCTCAGAAAGTTTCTATTCATGAAATGAGGCTAAAAATATATACAAAAAGTTATTTGTTATTATCTCTCACCTCTTGAAAATCTTTAAATAATGCAAACTCTGAATTTATTCTTTTTGGTAAGTCTCTTTATTTCTATAGCTAACTTTTAGAATAAAAGCAATTCTGTTCTGATGGGTGCTTTGTGAATTTGTTAAATTTGGAATAGAGCATCTTTCCTCTTTCACTTGAACTCTCGAAATAATTGTACTATCTACTTAAGAAAATGCACAGACAACTTCTCAGGGCATTTGTCCCACGGCTAGATAAAAGTTATGTTATCTAAATCACCAGAGAACCAATTTTAACCTTTTGGCAGATGTAATACTCTAAGATTGTAAAGTAAAGGTACAAGATTAAAATTTCATGTTCTGTTTTTTTTTCTTTCTTGCCTATATTTAATTAAATATTTCAAGTCAAATTCTAATTTGGTGAAAAAAAATTTTCTTAAATGTTTTCACATATCGAAGATCTGTTTGTCTTTGCTATCTGTGATTCAGTAAGTCAAATAAACCCAGGCTTATGTAGGTTGCAGGCTAAACTTGCTAATAATAGCATATCGTTTAAAAAAATCAAACAGAATTTTTCTTTTCAAAAGAGCTTGACATAGTTGGCATGCCTATATTATATTGCAGTCTTTAATGCTTACACTATATTTGAAATCTAATTTTCAAACCGTTGACAAAAGAGATTGGAAATATTCAAGATGACATTGTTTCATCATTAAAAAGCAGATGTCTCTTGTGCCCTTACATTTATACAAATACAAAGTAAATGTTAACAAATAAGCATCAGTTTTTACCAAAAAACACTTTTGTTTTTTTAAATAAATTTCAAATAAAATTTATTGAAGTCAGTTTTGCAAATGGTATTTCCTATTTTTCTTCTTCCTTCCACATGTGTGCAAAATATTAATTAAACCTAAATACAGCTTTAACATACAAAACTGCTTTAAAACAGGCATACAAAAAAATGTTTTTACCAGATAAATGAACATCTCCTTTTAAATTCTAATTTAGAGCAATAGTATCTATGGTCCATGTGAATAATTATTCTCTAATGTCAGAAATGGCATTGTATTAAATTTTTTATGCACAGGTAAATAGCAAAAAACAATGTGAGAGCTTTAACATAGCCAAACTTAATTGTACTATGCCACCAGTAATCATTAAACCACAACTGATATTAAGAATACATTTATTATACAGAACAACCCTGTAATAATATATGTAATAAGTATTCTATAACACAAATTAAATGCAGAGACAAATCAGAGCTACTCTTTGCTTAAAATATTTCTGAATTCTCTGACAGAATTGGTGAGAATATGACAAAAGACTAAAGAAATATAATATTAAGTCAAATTAATCCTTCAACAAATATTGTTACCATACTCTTTTTAGATGCTGAGATATGTCAACAACATGTACCCTCATGGATTGTATATGCTAGTAGACATACATTTGGAATATAGTATTAATTAGGGTTGTAAAAAATAACTGTAGATGATACAGTTTCAGGAGCATACGCAGGTATTTGGTTTGAGATTTGTTACCTTGCTAAAACCTATCAGTCATGAAACTGAAGCTGTTGAATAAATATTTGTGTCTGGAGATCAAGTTTCAGGTAAAGCAAGTATACTTTGAGAGTCACTCTGGTGGATGAATAAAACTTGAAGTCATGAGATAGGATGAAATAAGGGAAAAAGTGTGAATAGAAACTGTGGTCTGAGGACCAAGCAAAATCAGGGAGACATGGCAAAACTAGTAAAAGGGACTGGAAAAGCATAGCCAGAGAAATTTAAGGCTGACTGTATGATTCCGTTTTCATGCTGCTGATAAAGATACACCTGAGACTGGGTAATTATATTTTAAAAAGAGGTTTAATGGACTCACAGTTCCACATGACTGGGGATGTCTCGGGATCGTGGTGGAAGGCAAAAAGCACATCTTACATGGTGGCAGGAGAGAATGAGAGCCAAGAGAAGGGAGAAATCCAGTTAAAATCATCAAATCTCGTGAGACTTATTCACTATCAGGTGAACAGTATGAGGGAAACCACCCCCATGATTCAATTATCTCCCAACCAGGTCCCTCCCACAACACGTGGGAATTATGAGAGCTACAATTGAAGATGGGATTTGGGTGGGGGCACAGCTGAACCATATCACTGAGTATTCCCAAACACTTTAAAAATTACCCTTTCTCCACTAAATTGTCTTTGCATCTTTACCAAAAATCAGTTTTCATGTAAGTTTGAGTCACCCTATAGGTGGATCTATTTCCTGACTCTCTATTGTTTCATTTGTCAATATTTCCATCTTGTTGGAAACCACACTTTGATTAATGCAGCTTTTAATAATAATTGATTTCAGATGTTATAGTTTTGGTCTTTTTAAAAGTTGTTTCAGCTATTCCAGAACATTTGCATTTTCATATAAAGGAGAATCAGCTTGCCAATTTCTACTAAAAATAAAATTTTATTGGAATTAATTTGAATCTCTAGACCAATTTGGAGAAAATTAACATCTTAATATTAAATCTTCCAATTAATGAACATAGTGTGTCTCTTAGATATTCTTTAATATATTTCAGAAATGCTCAGTAAGTTTGACCATGTAGCTATTGCAAATCATGTATAAGATATACCACAGAGTACTGAATATTTTATGCTATCATGAATTTAAGTTTAATATCTAATTTCTATTGTTTACACACAATATTTTTGTTTAATTATCATGTGTTATACAAACTCAATAAACTTACTACAAGATTTCTAGTAGAGTCCATTACATTTCCTGCATAAATTAATACACCATCTGCAAGTAGTAAGAATTTTTACGTTTTTCCAGCTTCTGTTTATATTTTTAAAGAACAAGAATATATTCCACATAATTTAACATATTGTAGTTTTATCTTTGCTTATATAAAAATCATTTCTTCCTCTCCTCTTTCTAAATAATTTACATTTTGGGTTATCTAGACATATCTTTCTTTTTTTTAGGCTGGTCACAGTGGCTTATGCCTGTAATCCTAGCATTTTGGGAAGCGGAGGCGGGCAGATCACTTGAGGTCAGGAGCTTGAGACCAGCCTGGCCAACATGGTGAAACCGCTGACTCTACTGAAAATGCAAAAATTAGCGGGGCTAAGTGCCAGACACCTGTAATCCTAACTACTCTGGAGGCTGAGGCAGGAGAATCGTTTGAACCCAGGAGGCAGAGGTTGTAGTGAGCTGAGATCACCCCATTGTACTCCAGCCAGGGTTACAAAGTAAAACTCCATCTCATAAAAATATAAATAAATAAATAATATCCTATGAAGTTTTAAAATATTTTGGGATTTTCCAGATATTTCCCAGTATTCACAAAGCCAAAACTAATAGATCTCTAAAGACAAATAGGCAAATCACTCAAAATAGTTGAAAAGGTTACTATCCCTTTTTGTCTGATTGAAAGAACAAGTAAAGAGAAAGAACAGAATATTTTCAGTATATTTTTCTTACTAATTTTTGTTTAATTGTATTGTAAATGACAAAATATGCCCTGCATAAAACTAACACTTTAAAATGTATTTCAATTTTATAGCCCAGAATATTGCCTCTCTATAAATATTTTATGTTCATTTTAAATAATACATATTCTGCTTATATTGGGTAGAATATTCCAGAAATTATAATTGTTAATGTTGTTTAGATCTTTTACATATATTAACTCTATGTCTACTAGTTCTATCAATAATGATGAGAAAGGTTATAAAATGTCTAACTATGGTTGAGGATTTGTCTAATTCCTTGTGTGAGGTTTTGCTCTGTGTATATTGAAGCTGTATTACATGGTTTGTAGCTGTTTATCATGGTTATGTTCTCTATCACTTGTAATAATTTTTAGTCTAAAATCTGCTTTGTATGAGTATGGCCATTCCAGCTTTCTTTTTATTGATTTTAACATGCTATATCTTTTCAATACTTTTATTTTCAATATATTTGGTCTCGTGACCAAATATAGGCTTTTTATAAGCATCATATATTTAGATCTTTTTTAAAATTAAATTGAAAATCTGTCTTTTAATTATAATTTTAGATTATTTATATTTAATATTATTACATTGTTGGGTTAAAGTCTATCTTGTTGATATTTATGTTCTACATTTTTTCTTTTATATTCTTTTTTTCTGACACGATTGTTAATTAGATAATTTTTATGATATCATTTTGACTCTATTATTGACTTATTAGTTATAAACTCCTCACAATTTTCTATTTTAGTGCTTAATTTAGGGCTTTTGAAGTATATGTTTAACTTATCAAAATCTACCTTGAAACAATACTATACCTATGCATATATTGTATGAGAATCTTACTATAGTACACTTTCATTTTTTCCCTTCCAGCCTTTGCACAATTTCTGTCATATATTTTGTCTTGGCTTATAAGTTCTCAAATATAGTACATTGCCTTTGCTTTAAACACTCAAATAGCTTAAACAGCGTTGTTTAATAATAAGTAAAGATATACTTTGTTTTTACTCACATATTTATTGTTTCTGGTTCTCTTAACTCCTTCATTTAAATCCAGATTTCCATCTGATGTTTTCCTTTTTATAAAGGCCTTCCTTTAACATTTCTTATAGTACAAATCTGCTAGTGGTGAAGTTTCTCAGCTTTTATATATCCAAAATGGTCTTCATTTCACCTTCAGTTTGAAATACACTTTTGCTGAGCTGATTATTTCTTTTAATACTTTGAAAACAAGTTTTCACTGTTTTCTATCTGTGCCCTTTATAATGAGAAATCAGCTATCTTTCATTTATCAATTTTTATTTTTTACTGGTAATTTTACTGGTTTTAAGCATTTCGATTATGACATGACTTTCCTCTCATCCTCCTCTTCCTCCTCCTCCCCCTCGTCCTCCCCCTTCTCTCCCACTTCTCCTCTTCTTCCTCCTCCTCTTTTCCTTCTCCTAGGGTTTATTTAGTTGTTTGGATCTGCCAGTTTATGGTGTTTATTTAGTTAGGACAATTTCAGCCATTGTTTCTTTAAATATTTTTTCTCTGCCTTTTTCTCCTCTTCTCTGTGGTCTTATGTTACATGTATATATGGCTACCTGAGATTGCCCAACAGTTCACTGATGCTGTTAATTTTTTCTGTTTTTTTCATGAGTTTCACAATTGGAAGCTTCTCTTACTGCCTTCATGTTCACTATTCTTTTCTTCTGCAGGGTCGAATACGATGTTTTTCTCATCCATTATATTTTCCTTTTAACGTATTGTACCTTTTATCTCTCAGACTTTGGGTTATTGTGATATTTTCCATATCTCTGTTTAACATGCTCAGTCTTTTCTCTCTAGACTCTTGAACATATGTAAGACAGATGTAATCATGTGTGTCATTTTTGTTTGTTTTCATTGAGTGAATATATGCTCCAACTTTTTCATGCTATAACTTGTTTCTTGGATAGCAGATTTTGTGAATTTCACCACATGTCAGATATTCTTGTTTTTCTGTAAATAGTCCATGGGACATTTTTTAGAATAGAGTTAAATTACTGGGAGGCAATTTGAACTTATGTTTGGTTACACAGGAGCAAAAAGACCTTTAGGACTAATTTTGCCACAATACTGATGCAAAAAATAAATAAAATAAAAATAAATTTAAAACTTCTATGAATGTTACCCAATGTCCCATAAATTATAATGTTGATCTCTTGGTTAGAAACCTGGCCCTGGCATCTGTGATTTTAAGCATGATTTATATTTCCCCCTGCTCCCTTTGAGTAATTTTTCATGGTCTTGTATACATTTCTTATATATGTGCACTGAGAGTATTTAGTTGAAAACTCAAGAGTGGTCCTCAGCAGACACCCACTATGAACTCTCTCTTGAGCCCTTTGCTTTTTAATACTCTGCCATTTGAATTCAAATTGCTTTGGTCTTCTACGTCCTTTAACTGTTTCTTCAATTAAGGACAACTGTCTCCATCCCCAATATTCCCTCTGCTACCACCTGAAAACTCACTCTTGTCAGTAACCTGTAGCAATTTTAGGATTCGTTATGTTTCCTTTCTCTCAGAGATCACTTGTCTACACTGCTTGATATCCAAAGTTTGAAAACCGTTTGACACATATGTAGTTGTTTCAGCTTCAGGATAAATATAAGAAATAAACTCCTCACCCATATTTAACTAACTTACATATAGTTATTTTTTAATTTTTATTTCCAAAGAGTGCTTTTTATATTTTTGCACTAAATGTGGGCTTTGTCTCTGTGGGGTGATTTACTCCAAACTTGAGCCTTTCTTCCTTTCTTTTCTCTTCTATACAGTTTTCATTTTACTTCAGACACTACGTTCTCTCCCCAAGGTGTTGAAGTGAGAAGAAAGAACATTTTGGCTTTAAGTGCTGTTTTTTTTTTATTTTTTTTCTACTGCTGATAATTTAAAATTTGTAGTGTTCTCTTTCAGTTATGCTGAATTCATTATAGGGATTAGTTTATGCTTCCAATTTGGAATAGTTTGGAGGATTTGGAGGATATCTTACAACATTCGGTTTTGTACGGAAATAATACCTCAGCTATCTGGAACTCTTTGTTACATTTTTTAAAAAAATTGATTATAGAAACAATATAAAAGGCACATAGAGAAACGACAGTTTTGTTTAATATTAAAAGAATATCCTGAAATGTCTGAGCATTTTAGAATAATTAATATTCAATATTTAGAATATTCAATTAAAGTTAAAATATATAGTTGCATGGTTCTACATTTTGATTTCAAAACAAACAATATGTATATAAAATGGGAAAGACATGATTAGGAAAAAAACACATTTAATAGGATGTTTACAGCTTTATTTGGCTACAAACTCATACAAAATGGTTATTACAAGACAATGAGAATATTTAAGATATGCTTAACATTGATATAATAATATCATTCAGAAAATGTATCTTTCAATTTTAAAAGCATCAGTATTTAAAGATAAAATCAAGAATGTTTATTTAAAATACACTTCTGAATGCCAAGGACATTAAAAAAACTACTTAAATGTTTATGAGGGAAATACATTTGAATAAATATTAATATATCCATATAAAATTTTATACAACTATAAAATGAATCATATCTGCCTATTAGAATTTTTGGGGGGAGAAACTCAAGTTGAAAATTAAAATGGAATATCTACTATATGTGTCAGTTTTTATTTATAAAAATAATTGATTTTATCCGTGTTTCTATATGTGAAGAAAGTTAAAGATGTGGGGAAAGTTAAAGACCAATCCTCAATAGGACATTGACATTAACATTATTTACACACAGGCAGAGAGTTGGAGATGAATACTCAATAGGCCACTGACACTAAGTCCAGCAGTAAGATCGGACATTAGAGGAAACCATATACATTGTTTTATTCTTTAATCTGCTAAAGGGTAAGTGGATATTATGTTAGAATTTATCAAAATACATAAGAAAAAAAGAAAAAGTAAAGAAAGGGACATGCATTAAAAAGCTGCATCTTACAACAAATATTGCCCTATGAAAATAAAAATATAAGTAAAGGATTATCGACAACATGTCCAGGACTCCTATTTGTTCAAAAGCTGAATTAAGTCGCTCTTTTGAAATGAAAAAAATTGCCCCCAAAGATTGGCATAAGAATACATCTACAGATCTTTGGCTTTTACCACACTATAAGTATGTGCACTTTCTCATTTTGAATAATACTTTATATTATAATTAAAAGAATTTACAAATATCTTAAAGGAATCATTTCAGGAGGAAAACTATTGCAAATGAGAAAAACTGAAAAGATTTAGAGCTGGTAAGCTTTGAAATAAACAGAAAAAGAACTTAATGAGTTTCCACAAATGTTTAGAGAGTGATTCGAATTATACTTACACATTTTCATTACTTTTCATAGAGAAATAAGCAAGAGAAAATAATGCTAAAACCACAAATTGTTTGGTTAGACGTTAAGTAGGATTTCTTCCCTGGAAAGGCTATTAGCTAATGAAAGATGATAATTAGAAACGTTATTAATCATTATTCATAATAATAAGCTACCCAATCTTTAGGTTAATATAACTTAATATTTTTCTTGCGCATATATATATTATATTGCATTTTTGTTTGCTTCTGATCTTCAGAATACTCTTTGTAATAAAAAAGGCATTATTATCTCCATATTTATCTATAAATATTTCTGTGTTGAAGGATGTACACTAGGTCATATAACCTCTTTTGGTAACAAAACAAGATTTAAATAGATCATTGATTGTATATTTTATACAAAACTACAAACATATTTTAACTCATTTTCCAAGAGTGAGATTGTTGGTTCTTTAGCCATTACATATCATAAATGGACCCCCAGCAGAGCTTCAATAAATATACAGTAAAATGACAGTATCTCTCCCCATTCTATGATGCTAATAATGAAATAATCTATTTTAAAAGAAAAGCATTATTAAAAATGATAAAATGTCTTTCTTATAGAATACATCTTTCCTGAAGAAACAATGCACAGTACAAAGTTTGCTATGAGCATTCAGTATTTTAGTACATTTCCATTTGATTATTTCTCACCACAGACGGAAGGTCTCTCAAATCCATATTTTAAGAAATTTCTGGAGACAACAGATGCTGGAGAGGATGTGGAGAAAAAGGAACACTTTTACACTGTTGGTGGGAGTGTAAATTAGTTCAACCATTGTGGAAGACAGTGTGGCGATACCTCAAGGCCTTAGAAATAGAAATTCCATTTGAACCAGCAATCCCATTACTGGGTATATATCCAAAAGACTATAAATCGTTCTACTATAAGGACACATGTACACGAATGTTCATCGCAGCACTGTTTACAATAGCAAAGACCTGGAATCAACCCAAATGCCCATTGATAATAGACTGGATTGGAAAAATGTGGCACATATACACCATGGAATATTATGCAGCAATCAGAAATGATGAGTTTGTGTCGTTTGTAGGGACATGGATGAATCTGGAGAACATCATCCTCAGCAAACGGACACAAGAACAGAAAATGAAACACCGCATATTCTCACTCATAGGTGGGTGATGAAAAATGAGAACACATGGACACAGAAAGGGGAGTACTAAACACTGGGGTCTATTGGGGGGAAAAGGGGAGGCCCAGTGGGAGGGGTGGTGGAGAGGGATAACCTGGGGAGAAATTCCAAATGTGGGTGAAGGGGAGAAGAAAAGCAAAGCACACTGCCATGTGTGTACCTACGCAACTGTCTTGCATGCTCTGCTCATGTACCCCAAAAACCTATAATCCAATAAAAAATTTAAAAAAAAAAAAAAAAGAAATTTCTGCTGTTATTTGAAATCCCATGAGACTGACTTAAATTCTTAAAATATTTGTATCTGGGTAAAATAATTTTAAAATTATGCTTTGAGAAGAATAAAAATTTTCATGTTTATTTAGAATTAAAATGTTCATATTTTATGTCACCGTAATTATTTATAAAAATTATTGTGAATTATCTAATTAAGTTCTGTCACATATATAGAAAATACATTAATTAAAGAAAATTAGATATGTGTTTAGATAGCCAAAGTATGCCACACATGCACACTTTTAAAACTAAGATAGCAGGTTAGAGAAAAGAGCATTGTCTCAGAATGGGTTCTCCAGGAAGCAAAATTTGAAGTTAAATAAAATGTGCAGAGAAGGTCTCTTAGGGCAGGGTCTTGGGATCAACTGCTACTTATGGCAGAAGCAGAAGCAGCAGCAGATTTGAGTAGCTAGAGAAGAGGAAGGACAATGCCAACTAGGCAACAGCCTCCTCTGACTTCATGGGAAGATCTGGAGCAAATACGCCTCACTGGAGTTGTCCTGAGCTAGTCTGAAATGGTTAAGACTTTATAACCTCTCCTACAAGTCATTAGAGATGAACTGCTTAGGGAGCAGAATGACTTTGAGCAAAGTAATCCTTGGCACCTGAGGTAGTCCCTGAAAGGGACTGACACCTGAATGACATCTAGTGCTCCAGCAGCTGAGACAGTAGTCCCTTTCAGTAAGATAGATATGGGTTGAGCTTTACCATGTCACCCACAATCAGTTATAAGGTGTACAATTTGAGTTATAAAACACAATTGTACTCACAGAACATTATTCATGCACTCAAATATAAACAATAGAAAATAATTTATTTTACCACTGCAGGGTATTTTAAATGATAATGGTTTTGATATATAGACTGTGATAGTATATGGGTGTTTTAAAATTTTTGACTGTTTGCTTGGTCCTGAAGGGATGGATCCTATGTGTTGTCATTTTTGCTTTGTTTGAATTTTTCTCCTGAAACAATCCCCTTTATTCAACATGTCAGGTATGTAATAGCATAAGAAAATTAAATGAGAAGTTTATTCAAAGATCCTGAAATTTTTATGTTAAAAATAAGTAATAAAGGCCTTCTAATTGACAGTGTTTTTTTATCAGGTAAAATATTACAATAATTGTAGTTTTCAAGAGGAAACCTACTACACACATCTTTATGAGCAAACAGGCCCAAAATACATTGATAGCACTGGTTCTCCAGTGTCCCAGCAGTCACAGATCTTTGTTCTTTGGGCGGTATGATACCACCTTATCTGAAAGGTTCATTTAAAGCAGGTGCAGCCATATTCTAAAGATACAAATTTGCTCAACTTTTATACAGAGTCATTTAACAAAGCATGTTTCTGGAGAGAAAACCCATTTGAAATGATAAACTTAAGACATTATTTCCAATGGAGCAGGTAATAGGGCTGGATACATTCTTAAAACTCTGTTCCTTCAAGGGCATGTTCCTATAAAGTATTTCAACAATTCGCACCCCATGAAAACCACTCACTTTATCAATAAGTCTTTTCTATAATACATTAGACTAGCACACTGTAAGTGGCTGACGAGATATATTAAATACTTAGTAGTACCTTACCCTGCATTGTGGGCTTCTAAATAAAGTCACTTAAAGCAGGGGTACCCTACCCCTGGGCCACACACCTATACCCATTTGTGGCCTGTTAGGAACTGGGCCACACAACAGGAGGTGAGCATCAGGTGAGCAAGCAGTACCACCTGAGTTCTGCTTCCTATCAGATCAGCAGGGCATTAGATTCTCACGGAGTACAAACCCTATTGTGAACTGCACATGCAAAGAATCAGGGTGTGGGCTCCTTATGATAATCTAATGCCTGATACTATTTTATCCCAAAACCATACCCCTCCCCATCTGTGGAAAAATTGCTTTATATGAAACCGGTTCTTTGTCCCAAAAAGGTTGGGGACAGCTGATATAAATGCTAGCTAGCATCCTCTGGAGAGTGCCCTCCTAAACAGTACAGTTTAGAAATTAGCTGTTCTTGGTGAAAGGGGATAGTTTACAACTAACTAATGCACAGACATATCTCTTAACCAGGCTGATATATATTAAGGTATAGTACACATAATTTAACATTGGCATGAGAACACACAAATAAGACTAAACACAAGAACAACAAAACAAAATTAAAAGGCAGAATCAGGTTTAAAATGTTATTTTTAAAGTAACTTTGTTAGTTATAGTAACTACATTTGGATATAATCAAAATGTATCACCAATATACCATAAATTGTTTTCAGTATGCATGCCACCTGATGAATGATACCATACCCAGGATCAAGACAGCCTATTATGGCTCATGCCTGTAATCCCAGCATTTCCGGAGGCCGAGGAGGATAGACACCCTAAGGGCAGGAGTTTATGACCACCCTGGCCAACGTGGTGAAACCCCATCTCCACTAAAAATTCAAAAATTAGGCGTGGTTGTGGGCACCTGTAATCCCAGCTCTTCTAAGTATGATTACCCCGCTATACAGGATAGTAGGACTGTTTAGTGCAAAAATCAGTAATTACAAGCTTCTGTGAGATTCATGTCATTAAAATGTTGCCTGTGCTTAGGGACTCCTAACAGAAATAACCCTAACATAATCAAATTCAAGAGATTTATCTGAACAAAAAAACTTACTCATCAGTCATGACAGAGCAGCCAGAGTTTTGACTGAGTATCAGAAACTAGCATCTGGGCAAGTCATTTTAAAACCACCTCAAGTTTTTACTCTCCCAGCAGTGTAGCAGAATAAAGAAAAAAGACAGTACAGGAAACATATAACTACAGCCTCTTAGAGATAGAAGGGTCATGTCACCCAGTCTCCATCTCATTGAAAGAATACCTTGCACAGCATCCTTTGGTCTCCCTTAAATGAGTCCCATGGCAGGGAGTTTGTTGAGGAGAGGCTTTCTTATTTGGAAAGTTATTATTCTCAGAAAGTTCTTGATTATTTAGTGTAAAAAAAGGTGCCTTCCCATTGTTCCTTGTTCAATACTTTGAAAGCACACAAAATAAATAAACTCCCTCTTCCAAATAAAAGTTCTTAAGACCCTTTAAGATGCAGTAATGTCTCTGGTTAATATTTTTCTCTCCAGGCCAAGACTTTACAGTTTCCTGAACTTGTCACTCACATGGACCCTTCAAATATTGTGGAAATTTGTTTAGAGAATATTAGCTGGTCAATGTTCTCTTTCCGTGTGGCATCTGCAATACAATATAATGTGCTATTTGTAGAAAGAAAAGAATCATGGTCAGAGATTATGTTCTTCTCATCTGGACACTACACTGTTGTAAATGCAACTGAATGTGGATATAATTAGAGCCATATGTGTATGTCTGCTTGCTTGCTTTCACCAGGCATATCATGTACTTGTTTCTATAGAACTTGTTGTCAGAAAAAAAATATCCTATTTGTAATCACGATTTCTACTTGCCATGCAAATATATTTTTTACTTTTGAAAGTTTGTTTGGTTTCTGTTCATCATTACAGCTCGTTCTGATCTTCACACTCCAGGTATACTGAATTGCTTCACAGACATGCACTCTTGTTCTCTCATCTACTTCAAGGTCTGTGCAATTCCTGTTTCTCTTCCCAAAAGACCCTTCCCAATTCCACATTGCCTTAATTAGCTTGGCTGCTAGAAAAAAAAATACCATAAACTAAGTGGTTTAAGCAACACTTATTTTGCACAGTTCTGGAGGTCTGAAGTCCAAAATCAGGGCACCAGTAGCATTAGTTTCTTGGCGAGGGCCCTCTTCCTGGTTTATAGACAGCCATTATTGCTGTGTCCTCACATGGCAGAAAGAGCTAGCTAGCTCTCTAACTTCTTCTGACAAAAGCAATTATCTCATTGATGAGGGCTCCACCCTTATGACCTCATTATCCCCCAAAGACCCTCACCTTCAAATACCATCACATTAGGATGAGGATTTTAACACATGAATTTGTGGGGGACACAAACATTCAGTCCCATTATATGTACATTCATTTAAAATATGTCATTCATATTTTTTTATGAAACAGAGTTTATTGACATATAAGGTGTATGTGAAGGTTAGCAAGTCATAAGTGCGTGGCTTAATCAATTCTCACCACATAAGTATACTGCATACGCTTCTCCACATTCATTCTTCTTAATTTCTTTTAGCCGGCTCACTAACTTGCATTTTCTTCAGCTCTATCTTTAAAATCTTCCATGAGTAGTTCAATGAACAGCCAGTTATATGTAATTTATATACTGAAGTGCTCCTTGTTAACACTCAGTATTCTCACCACACAGCCAGCATCGGTTTCCAGTGTTAAAGGAGGCATGCTGTGAGTGCAGCCTCCACGTTTGCCCTCCCCCTTGCTTCAAGCCAGGCAGAACATAGGGGGCTCGGTAACTGGTAAGTGCTCAGTACGCATCTACTGAGCTAGGGAGTCAATACGGCATTTTGATTCTACTATGCAGTACGTTAGCAACCTCTATCTGTTGTCAGTCATCTTTTTTGATACCCACTAAGGTAGTAAAGAATGTATAGAAAAGGGCTAAGGTTATCCTATGAAATTACATTAAAGTACAACTTTTATCTAATACTTTTACAAAGTTTAGATCATATTTTGCTTTAGATAATAATATAGTATGAATCCTCCTATTTTATTGCTTTCTCCAAACTATAACACATTTGGCTTAAGACCATAATAAAATCAAAGTATAGTATATCCATGCCATTTTTCCAGTAATGCTGCTTGAAAGAAATGACAGTACTCACATGACTTCTTAGTGAATCCATGTAATGGGTTATGGTGAACAAAATAAAAACATCAAGATGTCAGATTATTGCTAGCTGTGTGAATATTTTCTTCATTGGTAAAGTGAAGATATTAACAGTTATATCACAGACTTTTGTGATAAATAAATTAATAGCTATCACCACCTCTCTCAATTTGTTGACTGGTCTCACTATTCAGAAAATCATTTGCCTAAAAATTTACTCTGGAATTTTACAAAGGATCAGTACTAATGTTACTATCATATAATCCCAGACTGACCATTTAAAAAAATAGAAACATAAACAAAAATAGTCATCTTTCTCCAAACCTTAACTCCTCTCTCAAGTTTGATTCATGAAAGATTACAAAAGTAGATAAAGAACCACTTCAATAGTTTAGAACTCCAAAATCATTTCTTAATGTATACCATGAGTTAGCGAACTTTGTCTGTAAAGGGCCAGAGAGCAAATATCTCTAGCTTTGCAGACTCTACCATCTCTATCTCAGGCAATCAACTCTGCTATAGAATAAAGGCAGATATGGATAATATATACATGACTGAGAGTGGCTGTGAACCCATGAAACTTTATTTACAAAAGCAGCAGCTGGCAGGATTTGGCTTGTAGAACAGAGTTTGACAATTCCTTGGCTATGATTTTGAACTCACTTAAAAATGGCAATCAGCATTCATATCTTCTGTCTTGTTTTAGCATGCATGTTACACTTCCATGTTTGAACAGTGATATACTTGGCAGAAAATGGAAGAACATAGAAATTACACATTTCTGCCTTTAATCTAATAAATCTGACTATATTGACACATTATTTTCCCATCCTATTACTATTCCTTAGGTTTTACATACACTTTGTTGCTTACAGTACTTTTCAAAATTCAATCTGTGCTTTTGACTTACCAAGGATATTTCAAAAAGTTTATGACAATGTATGATGTTTTTCAACATTGATATACATTGCCTTTTCTGAAATTTGAGTATTTTCTTTCACGATTTGAGATTATAATAACAGTATTAATAATTTTTTTAGATGACTATCTTTTTTCTTCCTCATCATAATTATTCTCAATTGCAGAGTTGGAATTGTATTTTATAAACTCTCATTATCCTTCCCCTGTGAAGCCTTAACAATTTTTTTAAAAGAACAGAGTTTATTGAAGTATAAGCTATATATGAATATGAGGAAGTCATAAGTATGTGGCTTAATCAAGTCTCACTAGTTAAGTATATTATATAATCTTCTCCAGGTCAAAAAATGAAAGAAAAAAAAACAAAAAGCAGAGAGATCTAGAAATAAACTCCTAGTCTATACATGCCCTAAAAGCTAATTTTATCCTTAATTCTAATGCCTTATGCTAGATTTACAGGCTTTTTTGTATAAATGAAATAATACATTATATATTGCCTTCCCTTGTTCATCATTATATTTGTATCATTCATTCATCATGATAGATGTGGCCATAGTAATCCTTTCATTCTCATTTAGGCATCTGGTTTTATTTTTAATACAGCACTAGTTATTTATCCTATGTAACTTTGATGAACATTTACAAGATTTTCAGTCTGTGAGTATTTCATATAGTTCTATGAACATTCTTGTACATTTCTTTTGGTAAGCATGTAGATAAATTCTGTTTGGTTATGCTTAAAAGACAAATTGCTGGAGAATAGGTTATACCTATGTTCAGCTATAGCCAACCTTTTTTCCAAAGAGATTGTACCAATTCCTACCTGCAGATGACACTTCTAGCTTCTCCAAATCATCACTCAAAATTGGTTTTATTATTAATAATAAAAATTTGAAAAACCCTCATGTATGCTTAATGAAAAATAAAAACAGGGCAGTTTTTTTTTGTTTGTTTGTTTGTTTTTTACTTACCAACTTTTTGACACTGCCTTTGATTTATTTCCACACTGAAAATCATTTTCCACCTGGCTTTTTTTGAATGATTGCTTATGAAAAGACAGATGCCTCCTCTTCAAGCCCTTATCCCTTAGGCTCTAGAAGGCAAGCTGGTGTGCATCGGCAGCATGCATAGTAGGTATCACCTCAGGCAAGGAGGTCATTATGTTTCCATATTGATTACTGCTATCTGTTGGAATCATCCGCTAATTAGCCACTGTTCTGGGTCATAGTCACACACAGAGTTATCCACACATAACGAAAAGCTCATTCGACCCAGATCCAAGCAAGTGCGAGTTCTTTTGACATATATTAATAACTTGACTTCTCAAAGCTTCAATTTTCCTACCCATAAAATAGAAAGCATACTAATCTCTCAATCAGATACTAATCATATCTAGGGGAAGAAAACATATATTAAGCATGTGATTAAGCATTCAGTGTTTTATATCTACTAAAGTTATTTTATTGTTCTTCTATCTAACTTTTGTCAGTGCCCTTATGTACTGCTGTTTATTGACAACATGGAAAAATCTTCAAGGCCAGACTGAGTTTTGGGGTATAAGTACCATTGTGTTTACTTAATTCCAGGCAATCTCAGGGTAAGAGAAGGCAGCTTTACTTCCCTCTTCCATAGAGCTGAATCTAAGCTTTCAGAGGATAATGAATTTGTCTTCCACATTCTCAAAAGCATCCCCTGTTCTACATGCTTTCCATGAGACTACACAGTCTCTCTCTTTTGCTGCTAAATACACATACCATGTTTTGTTCATATTTTGGGATACATGGTGAACAGGGCAAACTGTCTATAAAATTTTTCACAGTTCTGGAAAATACACCACATCCCCCAGCAGTATCCAGTGGGCAACTTTAAAGTTACTCTGTTGTTACTATGTCAGAAATACTTAGCTTCATTGAGATTCTTCTCTGCCTCATTCTTTATCAAGTACACTGGAACACAGAAAATTGACAAATAGAGAGCAAATGGCTTTCCTGACTCTGTGACACTGATAGCTTTCTAACCAT
Source organism: Callithrix jacchus (assembly GCF_049354715.1). Taxonomy (NCBI): domain Eukaryota; kingdom Metazoa; phylum Chordata; class Mammalia; order Primates; family Cebidae; genus Callithrix; species Callithrix jacchus. The sequence continues at coordinate 128,080,079 of NC_133512.1, forward strand.
TCAAATGAAACAAGCAAAGCCTTTTATTTTCACTTTCGGCTATCAGCATTAAGTGTAACACATACTGGGCTAAGCACCCATTTAACATTTAATTCATATACAATCTTGGACACTTGCTTAACTTGCTTAAGTTTTTTAAAGTATGATGTCTCAAGGACAGTAGCCAATTCATATATCCCTTCTTTTGCCTACATTCCCTAATAAAGGAATAAGCTGGTCAGCAAGTATTCCTTGCAGATTATACAATAAATAATTTAATACAATGAATGGCATACAAATATTCTGGCATAAAATATTTTCCACCTCAATAATGTATCCTTGAATGTAGTTAATGCTCTTTACTTATCAATATTCTCAATGCATTTTCGCTCATCTGCAACAATATTACTTCTATATTTTCATTTAATAATTACCTGCTATCTTCATGGAAATGTTTCCCTAACATACCCAGAATCATTTCTAATATTTATTTATTTACTTATGTTAGAGGTACTGTCCCACTATGTTGCCCAGGCTGGCCTCAAACTCCAGGGTTCAAGAGATCCTCCCATCTCAGCTTCCAGAGTAGCTGGGACTACAGATGTGTTTCATCATGCCCAGTTTGCTAACATTTATTGCACATTGTTTATCTGTCAGACCATCTTTTGTGTTTCCTGCGTATTTGTTCATTAACCCTCACTACAACTCTGTGAGATAGGAATTATTATTACAGATGGAGACATAAAGTCTTTTAAATAACTTAGCCAAGATCATCTGGCATCCAATGGCAAATCCAGAGATCTGGTGTAGTGCTATGATATGAACTACCTTGCTATGCTGATTCCTGATTGAATGTATCCCAAAATATTTGAGTATATAAAATACACTGTCAGAATGTTCCTTTCAAAAAGAAATATTGTCTCCATTACTGAAATGTTATTAATAATATTGCTGCATACCATCCCCATAATACCATCCTTTTTAAAATGCAGTAAGAAAACCCCATAACAGCTTGGCTATCTGTTATTATTTGATAACTATCTCTAGCTTCAAAATCCTTCAGCCAAGGCTACAACAAAGAATCTGACAGAAAATTCGCTGACTGTTAGAGATAGTAGGTTTTTGTTTTGTTTCGTTTCTAGACATGCCTGTAAATTTGTCTTTCTCCCACTCTGATTCAATCAAGAGTCATGCTCCCTGAATCAAAGACGTTGAACAATTAGCCAAGGTGGTAACCTGGATGCTCCAAGCCTACTTAAAAAAAGAGATGGGAGGGAAGGGGTTATTCCCAATGGGGTTCTTCCATGTACTCTACAGTCTTGCCATAGTTTCCTCTGTGTACTAGTAGTATCAGTATCACCAAGGAGTTTGTTAGAAATGTACAATAAAATTTTATAGACATACTATAGTATGTTTATTTTATAGACATACTATAAAATAAATTTCAAGATGTTCCCTGCGATATCCTCACCTTGGTGTAGACACTCTCTGTGAGCATCTCCCCGGATTGCAAGTAAGACTTGTGAACCTGAGATTTATTCCAATAATTTGGTTACATGGAACAGGTAAAAAGACTTTGGTGATACGCTAAAATTTCCTAATTAGTTGACTTTAATTCAATCCAAGGAGAGATTATACTGGGTTGGCCTTGCCTTACTGAGTGAGCCTCTTAAATGAGAGTCTACAGATTATTCAGAGAGATTTGAAGCAGGAGAGATACACTCCTGTTTTCTGTGAAGGAAGAAACTGCCTTACTAAGATGACAGCATAACAAGAAATGGTGGGATGCCCCTAGGAACTGAAGTTCTTCGTTCTGTAACTACAAAGAAATATATTTTGCCAGCAGTCAACGAGGTTGAAGGGGGATTCCAAGCTTCATGTGAGATTGCAGTCCCTGGCAACAGCGTGGTTCCAGCCTGCTGAGAGGCTGAGCAGAGGAGTAAGATAACTTGTACCTATAATCCTGACCCAGTAGAAATGATAAGGTAATAAATGTGGGTTGTTCTAAAGCACTGAGTTTGTGGTATTTTGTCACATAGCAATATAAAGCATACACATATAAATCAGAATCCACATTTTTAATAAGCATCCCAGTTGATTCTTATTCCCATTAAAGTTTGAAGCATTTCCCTATAGTCTAGAGCAGAAGTAACACGGTCAGCATCAGCTCCAAAGGAAGAAATGAGATATAACAGAGATCACAGGAATTATTTACGATGAAACTTAAAAGTTAAAAATTAGCATACAAACTTAATATTTAAATATTTATTTATAAATTTGGTACAGGTATGATTGTAAAATATATTTTGCACATTATAAAATATACATGAAATAAAAATTTTTAAAGTTGAAATAACATTTGACAATATTTTATTTTGTATTTGAAAACACTTTATGTCTCTGAATTTATTAGCAACAATACATTATTATATTATTATAATATTATTATATATATTTATATATTTATAGCACATGCTCATGGTGGCAATTTACTCAATGCTCAGGGGATATTGTAAAAATTTTTAGATCACATAATCATATAGAAATTTGAATGTAAGGAATTAAATTTAGATGTACACTTTATTTAGTTATTCTGTCATTCATTTATTCATTTATTTATTTATTTATTTTGAGATGGAGTCTCACTCTGTCACCAGGCTTGAGTGCAATGGCATGATCTTGGCTCACTGCAACCTCTACCTCCTGGGTTCAAGCAATTCTCCTGCCTCAGCCTCCCAAATAGCTGGGACTACAGGCACGCACCACCATCCCCAGCTAATTTTTTGTATTTTTAGTAGAGACAGGGTTTCACCATAATGGCCAGGATGGTCTTGATCTCTTGATCTCGTGATCCACCTGCCTCGGCCTTCCTAAGTGCTCACATTACAGGCGTGAGCCACTGTGTTCAGCTGTACACTTAATTTTTATATGTATAACTGCTATTCAATTAATATGTTTACATGCAATGTAATATGTTTCAATATTGGCCAGGAACAAGAAGCACATGAAGTGCACAAATTTTGTTTTCTACAAATACTATTCTCCAATAAGAGGAAGAGGGATCCTTGAGTAAATGGCCCATTCTAGAACTGGGCAGAAAATACAGAAGATGAGCTTGGAGGTTCTTTTAGATCAGAAAAAAAGAAAAATGGTTAAAAGACAAAAGAAAACAAACAAAGAATCAAAAGGAAATGTACATTGGTGGGCACATTCCTAAGGGATACAAAAGTCAATTTTGTGTCCCTCTATCAATGGCCAATGCTGGAACAATTTCTGCAACAAAATAAATAAAGCAGTACTGGATTCTTACCCAAAATATGAAATAAATACCCATGAGTCCATGCTAATATAAATAAACATGATATCATTAAATAAATAAATAAATGGGAACTGTAAGATAAATCTACACTGCAGAATAACTCCCCACTCCTCAGGTATGAGCTGCACATATAGAGACCTCCTTCATAGAACTGAGTATAAAAATGGGGGGAAAGAATGACTTTACAATTTAGAGTGATCTGACAGACACTACTTCATCCAGGGAATCAGAATTAACTACAAAGTAATGTCATGCATACAGAGTTTATCCTTGATACAATGTGATGAAAATGGCAATTTCCCTGTGTTTTTCTTCACTAAACCCCTTATCTTCAGTATTATCATAAGAAAATAATAATAGACAAGTCCCAGTTGAAGATTCTCCAAAATACCTTACCAGTACTCCTCAAAATGTTCAAGTATGTACTAAAAAATATAGAAGAAATGTACTATTGAATATATGAAATCTCTCTGTACTATCTTTGTGATTGTTCTTTAAATTTAAAACTATCCTAAAGTAGAATGTTATTTAAAAAGAAAATGAGATGAAAAGTAGACACTAGTTAAAAACCGATGTATGGGCAGAGAGAGAAATATAGTCCTCAGGACAAAGGAGGCACTTGAAGAAGGAAGTCAGGTCAACACCTTACATTCTTGTTAGAGAAATAAGTGATCTATTACCTGGCATTACTGGTGAAATATATTGGTCTTAATTCTAAGATAGGTAATCAATCAGTCTAGTTACAGTTATTTTTGTCTTTGCTAATAAGCGAAGCAAGTTTCTAAACCAGACCACATATAACAGTAACTCAATTTACATTTGTGGTAAAACTGTAGGAATTCACAGTCCTTTCCCATGACAGCATTGAACCTTGTTAGGTAGGCAAGGCAAACATATTCAGAAATAAACTAATCAAGGGAGTCAATAATAATAGTGTTCATTTATAAAACATCTCTTATGTGTCAAGAAGAATTTTAGCTGCTTTGCATACCTAATCACATACCGATTTGCTAACCTGGATATTATTATACTTATTCTAGTTGTAACTGATACCCAGAAGGATTAAGCGATATGTTCAAGTTTGTGTCTTCACAGGGGCTAAGCGGTAAATTTTATGGGTGAACACAGAAAGCAAGTGAGACCTTGCTGTTAACCCCCAGTGCACCTATACAAAAGTAACCACCCCAAAAAAAGTAACTGCCAAATAAGGGACACAGAAAACAAATGGTTTGAGAATTATGCTGTAAAAGTGCTTTTTCTTATATAGAAAAATGCAAGCATTATCTGTTTGATAAACAGACAAAAAATTCTAATGTATCTGCAAAGGCTATTTAAAGCTTCACTTTGTTCTTGCTGTTGGAGAGGCACAAAGATGAGATCTTGAACAGCTAGAAGCTCATAATCAATACTGGATTTGCTATGAACCACTAGATTCAATGGTGCTGCCTTCCTTTACTTCTCAATGTGTTCAAGGATACAGTTAAATGATATACGACAAATGCTGGCATAAATTGCCCAGATACTATCCAGTTATTTCAAAATTTCTTATCTCTAGAGCATAGGTTTTCTCACCTCACTTCCCTCTCTTTGTGTCATCTACCAACTATTATATTTATTTGTCTTTATCCTTCGCCATTGGAAAAACCCAACAAAATAGAACTAGTTCGTTGAATTCTCTTCTGATTTCCACATGATTGATGTCTGTGAGAAATCCAGTAAATTCACAGATGCATGCTGCTAAACAGCTGCTTTGCTTTGCCCCTACAAAATGACTCTAGGATCTATGCACAAAGTTGTATGTAATTTACATGTTATCCAATCAGATTTTTAAAAGATTTCTTCTCATCAATCGTAATTTAAATTCTTAAATCCTTATTGAAAATAATGATAACTTAGAAGAACAACTACATAATAAGAAACAAAATATGGTGGCAAGTTTGGACTTTATGGCATATTGCTCTTAGGTTGTGAGCTCTACAGCATCTCAAAGTTAGGTTTTAAAACCTAGTTTTAACAGTGCTGTTTGTAAAGGCAGCAAGACTGAAGGTACTTCAGATATGTGAAATAGTTTGTGCTGTTCAAGCATTTTTTTGGTGTATTAAGGTGCCATAGAATAAATTAATAAAGATATTTGGAAACCAAACCATATAAAAAATAATGAAGAACTAAGGAAAGATCTGTTTAGTCTGGAAAAGAGAAAATGTGTGAGAGCAATAACAGCCTTCTTTAAACATTTGAATGCCACTTCCATTTACTTCAATCTGTATGCAAATTATAATTCTCTGTGAGACTCATTCTCTTCTTTTGTGATAGGCCTTCGTACTCCTGTCTGCACTGAAGACAGCTGGTCTAGTGATTAAGTCTTTTCCCCTTTGAAGGTTTTTTTTTGATATCCAACCTCACTGATGAGTCAGGAGTTCTTTTATTCAGCTTCTGTATGATCTTTGGAGGTACTTTCTTCACAGGATTAATCATATTGGCTGTGTATTTGACTTCAATTTTTAAGGATAGAGATTTATAATATTCATTTATATATTCAAGATCTGTTAGAAATTTGACTATTAGCTACATGATAGGTGAATGAGCAGATAAATGAATAAATGAATAGCATAAATAAAGAAGAGTAGACTTGCTCTCTGTTGCTTTTATATGTCTTTCACTGGTTAGAATTTATAGAGATGCAGACATAGGGTCAATATAAAAATGGTATGATTTTCAGAACTGATAAGCAGGGTGCAGAGATCTTTACAAGGCATTAAGCTGATAGTCTTTAGTGCCAAAAAAAAAGTCCAGGACCAGATGCATGCATGAATTATATTAGGTATTCAAGGAATAACTGTTAACAATCTTACTGAAAATATTTTAGAAGATAGAGAAAGAGGAAATCCTCCGGAAATCATTCCATGATGCCAGCATCACCCTAATACCAAGGCCAGGAAAGAACATAACAAAAAAGATAACTATAGACAAATATCCCTGATTAACTTAAATGCAAACATCCTCGGCAAAATACTAGCTAACAATTCAACAGCCTATCAAAAAGTTAAAACACCATAATCAATTTGATTTTATACTAGGGATGCAGGGATAGTTTAATATATAGGAGTGAATAATGTGATACATAACATAAACAGAAGTAAAAACAAAAATCATATTATTATCTCAATAGATGCAGAGTAAGCATTTGACAAAATTCAGCATCATCTTATGATTAAAACTCTCAGCAAAATTAGCATAGAAAGGACATACAAGGTAACAGAAGCCATTTATGACAAACCCACAGCCAACATTATACTGAACCAAAAAAGATGAAAGCATTCCCTCCGAGAACTGGAAAAAGACAAGGATGCCTACTTTCACTACTTCTATTCAACATAGTACTGGAAGTCCTAGTCAGAGCAATCAGACAAGAGACAGAAATAAAGGGCATCCAAATGGTTAAAAAAGCATTCAAACTGCTGCTGTTCGCTGATGATATGATTGTAAATATAGAAAGGCCTAAAGACTCATACAAAAAGCTTTACTGAAAAATGAATTCAGTAAAGTTTCAGGATATGAAATCAATGTAAACAAACTAGTAGCACTGCTATATAACAAGAATGACAAAGCTGAGAGTCAATTCAAGAACTCAACCCATTTTGCAACAGCTGCAAAATATAAAATAAAATACCTAGGAGTATACCTAACCATGGAGGTGAAACACCTCTACAAGGAAAACTGCAAAATACTGCTGAAAGGAATCATACATGACACAAACAAATGGAAACACATCCCATGTTCATGGATGGGTGGAATCAACATTGTGAAAATGACCATACTGCCAAAAGCAATCTACAAATTCAATTCAATTCCCATCAGAACACCATCATCATTCTTCCTAGAACTAGAAAAAACAATCCTAAAATTCACATGCAACCAAAAAAAAAAAAAAAAAAAAAAAAAGAGCCTTCATAGCCAAAGCAAGACTAAGCAAAAAGAACAAATCTGTGGCATCACATTACTCAACTTCAAGCTGTACTACAAGGCTATAGTTATCAAAACAGCCAGCTACTAATATAAAAATAGGCACATAGACCAACGGAACAGAATAGAGAACACAGAAGTAAAGCAAAATTTTTACAGCCAGCTTATGTTTGACAAAGCAAACAAAAAAAGTGGGAAAGGACAACCTGTTCAACAAATGGTGCTAGAATAATTGGCAAGCCACATGTAGCAGAGTGAAACTGGATCCTCATCTCTCACCTTGTACAAAAATCAACCCCAAGATGGATCAAAGACTTAAATCTCAGACCTGGAACCATAAAAGTATCTAAAAGATAACATCAGGAAAACTCGTTCAGACATTGTCTTAGGTGAAGTCTTCTGACCAAAAGCAAATGCAACGAAAACACAGATAAATATGGGACCTAATTAAACTAATAATCTTCTGTACAACCAAATAAACAATCAGCAGAGTAAACAGACAACCTACAGAGTGGGAGAAAATGCTCACAAATGTGCATCTGACAAAGAACTAATATCCAGAATCTACAAGGAATTCAAAGAAATCACCCAGAAAAAAAAATCCATCAAGAATGGACAAAGGACATGAATAGACATTCACAAAAGAAGATATACAAATGGCCAACAAACCTAAAAAAAAATGCTCAACATCACTAACCATCAAGGAAACAGAAATTAAAAGTACAATAAGATACCACCTTACTTCTACAAGAATGGCCATAATTTTAAAAATCAAAAATGAATAGCTGTTATCATGGATGTGATGAAAAGGAAACACTTTTGCATTACTGGTGAGAATGTAAGCTAGTACAACCATTATGGAAAATAATAAGGAGATTCTGTAAAGAACTAAAAGTAGAACTATCATTTGATCCAGCAATCTCACTACTAGGTATCTATCCAGAGGAAAAGAAGTCATTATATGAAAAAAAAAAAAAACACTTGCACATGCATGCTTATAGCAGCATAATTTGCAAGTGCAAAAGTATGCAACCAGATTAAATGCCCATCAACCAACGAATAAATAGAAAATGTGGTATTTTTGTATATATACTATGAAATGCTACTCAGCCATAAAAAGGAACAAAATAATGCATTCACAGCAACCTGGATGGAGCTGCAGACCATTATTCTAAGTGAAGTAACTCAGGAATGGAAAATGAAACATCCTATGTTCTCACTTATAAGCAGAAGCTAAGCTGTAGGGAAGTGAAGGCAAGACAATGATATAATGAACTTTGAGAACTTGGGGAAGAGTGGGAAGGGGTGAGGCATAAAAGACTACACACTGGGTACAGTGTACACTGCTCAGGTAAGGATTGCACCAAAATCTCAGAAATCACCACTAAAGAACGGTCCCATGAAACCAGACTCCACCTGTTCCCCTAAAACTGGTGAAATAAAAATAGAAGTGCAAATATCTTTTTTTAAAGCATAGGCATCAAAAGTAAAATTAAACAAATTGGTTTATATCAAACTTTTAGGAAAGGAAGCAAACTTTTACACAGCCAAGGACACAATTAGTAGACTGAAAAAGCAATCTATAGAAGGGGAAAACATATTTGCAACCTAACCAAGGGGATTTATATCCAGAATATATACAGAATTTAAGTATCTCAATAGCAACGAAAATTAAGTTTTTAAAGTGTACAAATAATTTGAACAGACATTTCTCAAAAGTAAACATACAAGTGGCCATTAAATATATAACAAAATTCTCAAAATCACTAATCATCAGGGAAATGCAAATCAAAACCATAACGAGATACGATCTCACCCCAGTTAGGATGACTTATTTCAAAAAGACAATAAATAACAAATGCTGACAAGGATGTGGAGAAAAGGGGACTCATACGCTGCTGGTGGGAATATAAACAACTACCGAACTATGGAGAAGAGTGTAGAGGTTTCTCAAAAAACTACAGATACAATACCTGTATGATGCAGCAATTTCACCTCTGGGCATTTATTCAAAGGAAAGGGAATCAAAATATAAAAAAAAAAAAAACAATTATCTGCCCTCTTATGTTTATAGAGGCATATGCACAATAGCCAAGATAAGGAACCAACCAACAGTCCACCAGCAGATGAATGAATAACCCAAATGCTCATTGATGATAGACTGGACAGGGAAAATGTGGCATATATACACCATGGAATATTATGAAGCCATAAAAAATGATGAGTTCATGTCCTTTGTAGGGACATGGATGAACCTGGAAACCATCATTCTCAGCAAAATGATATAAGAACAGAAAACCACATGTTCTCACTCATAGGTGGGTGTTGAACAATGGGAACACATGGACACAGGGAGGGGAGCATCACACAGTGGGGTCTGTGGGGGGGAACTAAGGGAGGGACAGTGAGGGTGGGGAGTCAGGGAGGGATGATAACATTGGGAGAAATGTCAGATATAGGTGATGGAGAGGAAGGCAGCAAACCACATTGCCATGTATGTACCTATGCAACAATCTTGCATGTTCTTCACATGTATCCCAAAATCTAAAACTCAAAAAAATATACATTAAAAAAAGAGAAATATTGTCTGTATACACAATGGAATACTACTCATCCATAAGAAAGAATGGCATCCTGTCACTGGCAGCAACATGGATGTAACTGGTCGTCATCATGTTAAGTAAAACAAGCCAGGAAAAGAAAGTTAAATATCTCATGTTCTCAACTCATAAGTAGAAACTAAAAAAGTTGACCTCATAGAAGTAAAAAGTAGAACAGAGGTTACTAGAGGCTCATAAGGGTAGCAGATAGGGGGTATAGTGAGAGATTTGTTAAAGGGTACAAAATTCCTGCTAGATTAGAAGAATACATTCTAGTGTTTTATACCACTCTAGGGTGACTATAGTTAAAAATAATATAGAGTTTCAAATAGCTAGAAGGAGGATATTAAATCTTATAAAACAAAGAAATGATAAATGTTTAAGATGATGGATATGCTAATTACTGTGATGTGATCACTATACTTTGTATCCATCAAAATATTAATATGTGCCCCATAAACATGTATAATTATTACATGTGAATTTAAAAATTAAGTAATTTTTTAAACAGGTGAGAAGAATCCATCTGCAAAACTCAGTGAGTTACTCAATGAAAAGATGATTACTATGAGAGAGCAGAACACCAGGAGGCATAAAGCACAAAACGAAGTTGCCCCATTTTCAAGGAACTTTTCTAGCCATGCTGGGTTAAAAAACAATAACAACAACAAAAAAACAAAAACACCTCAGTCATAGCTCAGCCTAATTCAGGCCTGGAAGGGGAAGTGGCTGCAGTTACGGAAAGGCATGGAGCTATTCGGGATCTTTCATCCCTGTACAAAAGAAGCGGGTTTATATCCAAAAGACTATAAATCGTTCTACTATAAGGACACATGTACACCAATGTTCATCGCAGCACTGTTTACAATAGCAAAGACCTGGAATCAACCCAAATGCCCATTGATAATAGACTGGATTGGAAAAATGTGGCACATATACACCATGGAATATTATGCAGCAATCAGAAATGATGAGTTTGTGTCGTTTGTAGGGACATGGATGAATCTGGAGAACATCATCCTCAGCAAACTGACACAAGAATAGAAAATGAAACACCGCATATTCTCACTCATAGGCGGGTGATGAAAAATGAGAACACATGGACACAGAAAGGGGAGTACTAAACACTGGGGTCTATTGGGGGGAAAAGGGGAGGGCCAGTGGGAGGGGGATGTGGGGAGGGATAGCCTGGGGACAAATGCCAAATGTGGGTGAAGGGGAGAAGCAAAGCAAAGCACACTGCCAGGTGCGTACCTACGCAACTGTCTTGCATGCTCTGCTCATGTACCCCAAAACCTAAAATCCAATAAAAAATTTAAAAAAAAAAAAAGAAGCCTTAAGCCACTGAAAGAAAGTCACAAATCCAACTCCTCCAACAGAAGAACATAATCCACTGTAGCTCTTGAAAGGAAAACAATAAAAAATAAACACACACAAAAGAAGTCCTCTACTTACTAGAGGAAGATAAGGAAAATGTGCTGTTCCAGATCTTTTCCTACTGCTGTAGAGGAAAAAGAAACTTGTTCTGGCACAAGTTCCTCCAAAGGCACAAGGCAACATCTGGCTATTTGAGCAGGGGCAGGGAAACTTAGAAAGCCTCACCCCAGGCACCACAGGACACCAGGCCTCCCTAAGACTGAGGCACAACCAAGTGGACAGAAAAGCTCCTACCTTCTGCCTCAGATACATGAATATTAATAAAATCATTTACCCTACATGTTACAATAAAGACTCTTTTTTTTTTTTTTTTTTTTTTTGAGACGGAGTTTCGCTCTTGTTACCCAGGCTGGAGTACAATGGCGAGATCTCAGCTCACCGCAACCTCCGCCTCCTGAGTTCAGGCAATTCTCCTGTCTCAGCCTCCTGAGTAGCTGGGATTACAGGCATGCACCACCATGCCCAGCTAATTTTTTTGTATTTTTAGTAGAGATGGGGTTTCACCATGTTGACCAGGATGGTCTCAATCTCTTGACCTTGTGATCCACCCGCCTCGGCCTCCTAAAGTGCTGGGATTACAGGCTTGAGCCACCGCGCCTGGCCACAATAAAGACTCTTGATCATTAATGTCTTTTAGTAATGTAAATACATTATTGCCTATTGAAAGATGTATGGAAGACAAAACGTACTATTATAAATCAATTCTGCTTCTACTTGACTAAATTTTAAAAATATTCTTGTACGTTGGCTACAAACTTATTATAAACTGTTTAAATTAAAACAAGGAAAATATTACTTTTACCCAATAAATCTTGATTTTTTCCACTTCCACCCTAAAGTCTGATTCTAGAAATAACTTTTATGCTAAATTTGAAATTATTTTCGACTTTTCAGTTACACATCAAACACTATTTTGCATCTTATTGTTTTCAGAAATATAGTTTTCTAACAATTATGAAAAATTCCTGCTTTTCTTGGTGTTACAGTCTATAAAATGTCAAGGGCACTCTTGTTCCCGTCTCAGTTTCTCCTTAGGCAAAATCTTAAAGTCAACTATTCCAAAATGAATCTTGTGCTGTACATTTACTTCTGACATTTGCTATATTTTTGGATCCTGTCTGTATTATGAGCTATAAAAAAGAATCAAGGAGTCCTTCCAGAAATAAGAAACGAACCACCAGAATATATATGGTACCCAGGGGGATCATCCTCAATGTGTGGTACTCTGTGAATGGTGAGAGGCTAGGCACACACATGGACCATCCAGGAGC